>NC_050527.1:5082362-5089480 GCF_002922805.2 Oryzias melastigma
CCCCCAGACTTAGACTTTAAAGATTCTGTTTCTAAGAGGTTTTTGAAAATGTCTTTGTTTGTTTTAGTTTTTTTCATAAGTTGAGTCTTCTCTCAATAAAATAAAAACAAATCTCTTTAAACCCTATTTTTATTAGTTCTTAAACTGGCTGAACCCCTGGTTTCAACAACTTCCAACATAGCTTAGTGTCAGTTTTACTCCAAAAGGAAAACTTTAGTTTCAACCAGAAAGGCTTTTTATTTTTTAGGTAAAAAGGTTTGCCTGAGACTAACACTGCCACTGGACTACTAAACATGGAGGAAGAAGTTATGGAAAGTTGGATCAAATATTTAAAGCTTTGGTTCAACACACAAACCCTTTCTATGCCATCAAAACTGTGGGGGAAGACCGAAGGTAAGAATTCGGATTGGACCTTAGTTTGACTTCCCAGGGCTTTTAAATCGAGAAAACGTGCTTAGTTAAATCTTAGGAATAGTAGAAAATATGTACATATCCATTTTTTATATATATATATTTGTTTATCCATCTGTTGTCCATCCATTGGGGTAGCTTTTCCACTTTTTGACCACACGAGGTCACTGTTTCACAGTAAAAAGTTGGAATCTCTTGGCTGACTTTAGAGTTTGTGTTGACTATAAAATACAAACTAAAAGAATTGATCAATTTCTCCATCCATAAACTCAATTGCATGCTAATGACGTGAGGGACCAATGTGCTTTCAAGCAAACACTTCTTTATAAGAGTGAGTTCATTGTTGCACAAGTTTATGTGTGAAGGACGGAGTTTAGCCAAGAACTTATAGGAATTACTGAGTATGCCAATCATTTTGAATTGGTGATTTTGAGTCACAATGTCTGTTATTTTTTTCTTTTTTTCTTACAGATATGTACCTGTTAATTCCACCAAAAATGTTATTCTTGGCTTCTGCTGCAAATGTTGCTGTTATTGTTAAAGATAAAATCTCCAGGATCTGTATTTTTTTTCTTTTTGCTAGTTTCAGATGCATATAATGAAGCTTTGCAAGGGATTTTTTTCACCTATTGTTTTGGATGATTTCCTTTATAGTACAGCCAGGTAAGTCTGAAGTTTCTTAAATTTCTTTTCCCAGAATAAAACAAAGCACAAAAATGTAGAAAAAAAGCATTCAGCTGCTGAAAATCCATCTACTTGCTCTTTTTTAACCACCTGTAATTATCTTTTTACTTTTACAGTTTTTTTTAGCAGAAAATGTTGAAGTCTTGTCTCAAGTGACCGCATATGTTGGTCAAAATGCGACCCTGCCATGCAGTTTTAAGAAAGGGAAAGAATATCCCAGTGTTACTCAGAATCAGTGGGAATTTCTGTCCCGAGACAGAAATAAAACTCTTGTCTTGATTTCTAGCAAACAACATGGAAAAACTCTTTATGAGTCTCATTTGAAGGGGAGAGTTGACATAGTTGATCAATTGTTGTACCTGCCTACCATCCTACCTACTTACTTACTTGCAAATGATCAGTTTTTGGTAGCTAAAAAAACACCCTCTTCTTTGAATACTTCTCACTGTCTTGGATGAAACACTGTCCCATAATGTTGTTTATTCATCTTCCTCAAAATAGCCATTATTCAGAAAAATCATGTAAATATTTAGAAAGATTTTTGCATTTACAATGTTTTCTGCAAGAACACAAAATCAGAAAGAAATAAAATGATACAAACGAATAAACCATTGTTTTTAAGTGATATATTATAGAAGGTTTGTATATGTGTTTTTCCGTAAACTTTAATAAAGTTAGATTTGATCAATTGTCTCAATACTGACACAAAGTTTTATGTTGTGTGTCCGAAATCAAGTTTGATACGTATGTAGTTCTGACTAAGGGGATCGCATCCAGATTCTCCCACGTCTGTAGTATCACCTATAAGTCACTTCATGAAAAATGTATATTTTCAAATGTTGATAATATTCTGAAATAATTTTTAAAGTGCCCAAAACTTCTTCAGCTCGTGATCTCATGATTATCATCAAGTATTTGTCAATATTTTTGTGTCTTTGAAACACACCACGACCTTTCAGCAGTTCACGTCTGAGAATGTGCACTCATGTTATATAGAACAAGACCAAGCAGGACAATTCAACACAGAACCTAATTATTGTGGTGGTGTGTTAAATATGAAATATTTTTTAAGCTTTGAGAAGAAAGTTATATTTAGAGATTTCTATATATTATATATGTTATGAATAATTTGTTGTTTTTGCAAAAATTGGTAAAACTATTTATATATTTTTTCACTCTGCATTTATACAGGTAACTCATATTGAGAAGGATATTCATTTTTAAAAATGCTACTCCTCTACTCTGCATTCAATTTTTATCAATTTTTACATGCCAGCAAAGTTACATGAGAAGCAGCTACACAGGCAACACAACAATACAACACCCTAACAACCCTTAATTTAGACGACACACAAGTACTGACCTGCGAATGTTTGTAAGCAAGTTCACACTGATAATAAAAGTCTAAAATGTTGTAACGTGGAAAAAGATGATGTTTAGAAAAGTGTTCAATAGAAGAAGCTTTAACAGTCTTCAGAGAATAAAGCAGATAGAAGTTTTAAGAACTTTAAATGAGAAAAATATTCTATTTTGTTCTAAAATGCACAGATGATGATGTGTTCTCGATTTTTGATTTATTAAAGATAGTTTTTACATTTTTACTGAGTTTTGTTTCCTCACTACACTGTTAGGCATTGCCAAAAGTTGATGTCACAGTGTCAATTATTTAAGGTCTCTCTATCTTTCAATGTCTCTGTTTTAAAAATAGAAACAGATTTAGAAAAACTATACTGCACACCTGCAACTTAAATGTAAAGCTCAGTGGTAAAGTGGAACCTAGTGATAGACCTGTGGTTAAAATGAGGAAGTAGACATTGTTGCATCCTGTAGCCTCATTCTGTGTGTGAAAATATTACGTTTCCATGAATATCTTCTCTGTGACTGTTTTTGTTTAATAAAGTTTTCCACAAATATGAACTATACTGTCTTTTTCATTTCTGAAGATTACTAAATTAAAAAACAAACCTATTTTAGATTTTTAATATTAGAGCAGCAGAATCAAAGCATTTCTACTGTTTGACCACTAGAGGTCACTGTTGCACAGTAGACAGTCAGAAAGTGTTGGCGCCATAGACTGTATATGTTTTTTACAGTCTATGGTTGGCGCTGCTCTAGACTGAAATTAAATCTATCTGATCTTCTTTCAGGAACTCCACCACAGTTTAAACTGCATACTAAACATGTAAAGGACCGACACGCATTTAAGCAAACTCACTCCTTATTGTGAGTAATTTCAATGTTACACAAAAAGTTTAGTCCGGACTTTACAGGAACGACAGTTTATTTATGGAAAGCTTGTTGATATTTATGAGACAGTGATTTTGATTGACAGCATCTTCTTTTTATTTTTCTCATCTCTTACAGGCGTGTACCTGTTACTTCCACTTTATTACCAATGACTTTTGCTTCCAAGTTTGTCTTGTAGAACAAAAGGAACCAACTTTAAGGGATCAGAACTTCACTTTTTCTTTATTTTTAACAAAGTCAAAGTAAATTCTTAGTTTTTGGCTCTTTGGATCTTAACATGAGAAGCAGAAAAAAGCATTTTTTTTAATTTATTAGTTTCAGTTCACATAATGAAGACTTGTGAGAGATTTTCTCATCCACTCTTGTGGTTGATTTTAATCACCTTACTGCCTGGTAAGATTTTACACTTTTCTCTAAAACATTTTAAATAATGTGTTTTTCTGAAACTTCTCTTTTTCTTTTGTCCCTGATAATTCTTGTCTATTCTCACAGTTTCTTGGTCACAAAAAATGAAAGGTGTCTCGGAAGTGACTGGATATGTTGGTCATGATGTGACCCTGCCATGCAGTTTTATTCCAGGGACAAAATATTCCAATGTCACCCAGAGTCAGTGGGAATTCCTGTCACCAGACGGAAATAAAACTCTTATTATGGTCTCTAGCAAAGACCATGGAGAATGTGTTCATGAGTCTCATTTGAAGGGGAGAGTGGACATGGAGGATCAATTGTTGCTAATTAAGAATGTGGAGTTATCAGATGCAGGGTCTTACATCTGCACTGTTAGCACCTTTCCTCTTGGTATACTTGACGTAACCACCAAACTTGATGTTCAAGGTGAGTAAACAACACAAAAATGTATATAATTAATTAGATTTTTGAGAATTTAAAACGTTTCAGTCTATTCATTTACCACAAATAAACATTTTCCTTACGGTGGAAAACATAAAATAGATGTACCATGTTGTACCATCAGCACAATCTCTTTTAATCATTCAAGTTCCTTAAATATCAGTTTTGCTTAATTACTTTACATATTAAACATTTCTTTTTTGTCACCAAAAGTTCTGGAGCTGTAATACTTATAATTCTCAATCATTCCTGTAGTTAGTGAGATTGATAAAACAAATTTTTCTTCAAATACTTGCTGCTGTCTTGGATGAAACACTTTCTTACAGTTAATTTTAAGCTGAATTTGACTAAACATGACTGTTTATTCATCCATGTAAAAGTTATATCATTTAATTAGAAAAATCCCATGAATATTCAGAATCATTTTTGCACTCACAATCCCTTCAAGTATTAACCGAGAACTATTCTAACGTCAGCATTTTCTTTCAAATGTGATGTTATCCTCCATTTTGTTTATTTTATTGTCAGTTATTTATCCATGCTTATGATTAAAATCGTATTTGATAAACTGTCCCAGTTTTAACATTGAGCTAAATGTTAAAATGTCCTCATTCAGGTTTCTCACACAGAATTATTTACCGTTGATTCTCTCTTTTTCCCCAGAACTTAGGCTGCCTTCTTTGTTGATCATTCGTGCCATACTTTTTGGTTTCATGCTGCTGTTGATGACGATTTCGGTCACTGCATTTTCCTGTCGTGGAAGGTGTGTTTGAATGTCTCTGTGTTCAGATTTAGTCTCATAATTGGTCATTTAAGGGCAGGATTTATTTTTCTTTTCTTTTTTTTCTCAGATTTTATTCTTCAAACTGGAGCCGTCTCCACTGATAGGTGTCTGCATTTGTGTAATCTCTCAATTCTATCTGTAAATCATTATCCACAGTATACCTCAGAGTAGATTTATGTTTTTTTTTTTCTCAAATCGGGTTAAATTTCTGTCTTTTACTGCGAGATATGTTCTGGTGCTAACAAAGGAGGAAGATGTTCAGAGATGGAGCCAAAAGAAGAAAATCTAACAGTTTGCAGAGAATGAACTCATTTAACAAAAACACTTTCTATATAAAGTTCTGAAGTTTTCAGGTTTCTGCTAAATCATGTGATTAGAAATTTTAAATGAAAAAAAAATTCTGTTTCTTGTTTTACGTTTCATTTTTTGGAACTAAAATGGACAAATATTGATGTCACTGTGCTCTCGGTTTTTCATTTATTAAACAATATTTTTAATGAGTCTTGTGTTGACTTGAATGAGTTAAGCATTGCTCAAAGTTAAGGTCAGGGTGATTTTTTTAGGTGTCTCTGGCTTTCAGATTCTCTGTTTAAAAAAATAAATCAGGTTTGTAAAACTGTGTCGCACACCTGCAATACAAATGTGGCGTACAGCGGTAAAACCGAACTTTCTGACAGATTCTGTGGTTGGAGTGAGGAAATAAACATTAGCCCCATCCTGTAGCCTCAATCTGTGGACTGGGGGTGGGGTAGGGTGGGTGGAGCCTCTTTTCTGTGACTGTTTTTGTTGACTAAAAAGACTCAGAAATCTGAACAATATTATAATTTTATTTATTTTCAAGGATTGTGACTTGGCTAAAATAAAGAGGGAATTTGATTTGAGATTGTTTTATTATAATTATCACTATTATCAGATGCAGGGTCTTATATCTGCACTATCACCTCTTTCCCCCATGGACCATCTAAAAAAACACCTATCTAGAGCAGAAAAACAAAATAAAAACACCTATCAAACAAAAAAACACCCATCAAGAGCAAAAAAAAACAAATAAAATAATGAGATTTCTGATCTGAGTGACAAATATGTTAGTCTGAACTTAATGCCTCAACTTGACCTTAATTTTTTTTTAAGGTGGTAAAGTTCAGTTGTTAGCAGAGCTGAGCTGTTACAAGCTATTGAGTGATTCTCTTGTGTTGTGAGTTTCGTCTTGAGCGTTCTTATTTCTCAGAGCAGGGAGAGTATAAAACGTATTTCAATGATAAGCTGATAGTTTTCTACAAGTGCAGGTAGTTTGTGGTGGAAGGTAATGGGTTGTAATGAGTCATTGGGATCATGATTCACACATTACTAAAATTAACATCTTAAAATAACAAAAGTAAGTTTGAAAACTGCCAGAGGTTTAAAAAAAGTATGATTATCTGAAACTAAAAACTCTATTTTGCAGAATGACACACGATATCTTAAAAATGTAAAACTATTTATGTGAAACAGGGGTTTCTCAAGCTTTAAGTTACTCTTACAAGTGTTCCAACTGTTCTTATTTAAAACCTCTGTTTGCTGACTGTACTGGAACACGCTGCCCTTTGTGAGCTTTAGTTCACTAGTATTGTTCAGCTGAAAGTAGTGTGTCATTTTCAAAAAAAATGCCAAGAAAAAGGCAACTTACAAAAAAAGAGACATGCCATCAAAACACAGAACCCTGTAGGTGCTTTCTTCACAGAGAAACTACATATTAAAGTGACTGTCAGTGGAACTTTTAGAAGCAGGAGGTGCTCAGAAACAGTGGGAAACTGACAGGAAGTGGTCAAAGCTGAATCACAGGGCAAGTTTCTGAAAGTTAACAGCTGTACTGAATCTCTAGGAGAGTTTGGAAGAGAGTTTGTGGTTGAAGAGAGAAACAGTGTTAATTTCGTTGACGAAAAATTTTCGTCATTGTCTTCGTCAAACGAAAACTCCCGCCCAGACACGAAAACTTTAACAAAATTGATAGACTTTTTTGTCAACGAATAAAAACAAAACTAAAATGCTGATCGAAGACGATATCCAATCATAATGACTGCTGGTGGAGGAGGGCGGGAGCCAATGCAGAGCGATCCAATCAGAACACAGAGCCCTGCAGCCCGCCTGGGAAGATGCTAATTCA
>NC_050527.1:5089829-5095841 GCF_002922805.2 Oryzias melastigma
GGAGAATGACACACGATAGCTTAAAAATGTAAAACTATTAATGTGAAACAGGGGTTTGTTAAGCTTTAAATTACTCTTAAAAGTGTTCAACTGTTCTCATTTAAAACCTTCTCTGTTTGCTGACTGTACTGGAACACACTGCCCTTTATGAGCTTTAGTTCACTAGTACTATACAGCTGAAAGTAGTGTGTCATTTAAAAAAAAAAATGCCCCAAAAAAAGGCAACTAACAAAAAAGAGACATGCCATCAAAACCTTTAGGTGCTTTTTTCCACAGAGAAACTACATATTAAAGTGACTGTGTCAGTGGAACTTTTAGAAGCAGGAGGTGCTCAGAAACAGTGGGAAACTGACAGGAAGTGGTCAAAGCTGAATCACAGGGCAAGTTTCTGAAAGTTAACAGCTGTACTGAATCTCTTGGAGAGTTTGGAAGAGAGTTTGTGGTTGAAGAGAGCAGGGATGGTTGAGTTCACACATGTGAAGTTGAGACAAAATCAATCAATTAGTATGTTTTCTGCTAGTTGAAAATTGAGAATTTTAAGGAACTTTCTGTGTTATTACAGAAAGTACTTATGTAGATATTTATGACTGTTTCATCTGAGCTCTAAATGTCCTTATTTCTGATTCAGTACCACTATTTGACCACATGAGGTCACTGTTGCACAGTCAGAAAGTCTTAGGCAGCTCTAGACTGAAATGAAAGAAATGATCTACTCCTCTACTATGATCATCTTTCCTTTACAATTGAAACTGCATGCTAAGGATGTAAAAGGACCGACTTGCATCCAACACACTCCTTATTGTGAGTAAACTGATTGTTGCACACGTTTTCATGAAAAGGAAGTTTAGCCCAGACTTTACAGAAATTAAAGTTTATTTAAAAAGCCTGTTAATAACTATGAGTTAGGGATTTTTTGTTGATGGCATCTGAGTTCCTTTTTTACTTCTCTCATCTCTTACAGGCGTGTACCTGTTACTTCCACTTTATCATCAATGATTTCTGCTGGCAGGTTTGTGTTGTAGCCCAGAAGGAACCAACTTTAATGGATCAGAACTTTGCTTTTTTTAAAAAAAAAAAAAAATCAAAATGATTTTTACTTTGAGGCTTCTTTGATGTTAATGTGAGAAACTGTAAAAAAAATGTCTATTTGTCATTCCCTAGCTTCATTTGACATAATGAAGACTTGTGAAGGATTTTCTCATCTACTTCTGTTGTGGATTTTCACCACATTTCTGCCTGGTGAGTCCAGAGTTTTTACACTAAGAATTATTTTCTCGTTCTTAAAGTAACCTAATATTCTTTTATTTTTACAGTTTTGTGGGCACAAAAAATTGAAGCCCCGTCTCAAGTGACTGGATATGTTGGCCATAATGTCACCCTGCCATGCAGTTTTATTCAAGGGACAGATTATTCCAATATTACCCAGAGTCAGTGGGAATTCCTGTCACCAGATGGAAATAAAACTCTTATTATGGTCTCTAGCAAACAACATGGAAAAACTGTTCATGAGTCTCATTTGAAGGGGAGAGTGGACATGGAGGATCAATCACTGATAATCAAGAACGTGGAGTTATCAGATGCAGGGTCTTATATCTGCACTATCACCTCTTTCCCCGATGGACCATCTAAAAAAAAAACCTATCTTCATGTGAGTTTTCAAGGTGAGAAGATAAACAATTGTTACTGTAAGAAATCAAAAATCAGCTAATCGTATAAAGCAATACACGTTTTATTCCACAATTTATTCACAGATATAAAAAATGCCTTTTCTTTTAATGCAACAAAAACTGAAAAATTGTTAGATGTTTCAGTTTTCAGTGAAAAACTGAAATGTGTAATAAGTTGTTTTTACATACAAGCCAAAAAATGAAAAAAGAAATTAAAACTTCAAGCAGCATCCAATGGTGCACAGATGACTCAAGCCTTGATTATCACCCCACATTTAATGGCAATTATCATGAAGTAGAAAATAAAATTTTCCTAAAGCATCTTTCTAGAAGATTCTATAGTTAGTAGACTAAAAGGTTACAGGTGAGGAATCCAGGTTTAGAGAATATTTACAAGACTTTAGCTAAGATTTGGAAAACTACAAGTCAACAAGTCAATGGTCTTAATTGGCCCCTTAACGCCTAATGTCTCAAATATGCAACAAACCACTTTGGCTCCAAAATTACCAAAACGTAGCATGAACTTAAAAGCCAAAACATAAGTGATATATATATATATAAATATTTTTTTTCATACCTGAAAATCAATTCAGGCATTATGGGGTTACAGTTTTTTGCTGTTTGTTAGGTGTTATCAGCGCTTCAGAGGGATTCTGAACAAAATATAGTTACAATTTTGAAGCAATGTTTTAAAGAAGAATCCAATAATATTACTTCACAACAATGCAAGATTTTTACCCCGGGAAGGTCTAAAGAATACCTTAGTATGATCTATTATGGACTGAGTCACTTACTTCTAAACTCGTCAAACAAAAAAACTGTATTTTTTTTTTGCTTTCATCTGTTCTTGGCTAAATTCAGATATCTAAATTGTTATTATTGTACCAGGTTCTCAAAAGCCATATTTCATTGAAATATAGCACTTTTATTCTGGCGAGAGCGTCACGCTACCACAGTGGTGTAGCATATCAGCACCCTGGTTACTCAGCATGACTGTTGTCTATGAGGCCGGCAATGAGAGAAGGACACTTTCCTTGTGGTGTTGTCTTGTGCAACAGCTAACCGCAGATGTTGCAAGTTTTTAATGGATGTTTTAAGTTTTGTATGTTGAATTTGATCCATCCAGAAACACAAAGGAAGAAACATGAACTCTGGCTCAAGTTTAGCTTGTAGAACAGCACAGCTGTGTATCAATTATCTCTAAATCATCAACATAAATGACACACATAAACTTAAATATTAATAGTTCTGTTGAAAACATCGGGAGCATTTTCACTTTGTATTAAAACAAAAGGATGCTTATCAGCTAGAAAAATGCTAACATGAAGGAAAATAAAACATTTATAGTGTATTCAACCTCTTGAAACTGTACTAGAGCTAACATGAAGAATGTAGAGATGACAGAACACAAAGCAGTGACCTCAAAGCTTGTTTTATGTGTTGTCAGTCTGCAGTAGAACTAGTAATGGAACTGATGTATTCATTCACAGTTTAGCCTGACAGTCTGCTGTTGTTTCAGGTATCTCATCAAGATGTTCTGCTGGTTGCATTGCTGGAATCGTAGTTGGATGTTTAGTTGTTGTTGCTGCAGCTTCTGCTGGAGGATTCGCTGTGTCTAAAAAACGGTGAGTAAACAAGTGCATAAATCAATGTTATGCTTTATTCGTACTGTTCTTTACAAGTATAGTAAAGTATGAAGGCAGCTAATATAAAGTCAAGAACTGTGTGTTTCAAAAGGCATCTATTAGTCCCTGTATGACTTTTCTTTTAAAAAAATGTCCCCAGTAGTGTTTTATTTATTTATTTATTTATTTATTTTTTACATTTCATTAACAATTGGACACAACAGAAAACCTGATCCTCCTCCTCACAGAGCAGGTATGAATGTCATCGTTTTTTTTGTTTGTTTTGTTTTTCCTGTATTTATATTTAACCAGAGAATTATTAATATTAAAACTACAAATTTTTGGCTTAAAAATTACATGTTTTGACATTTTTTTCACGTTTTTTTCTTTCAGAGCAAAACAATATTTATGAAGAAATGACACCAGTCAATAAAAATGTTGGTAAATGAACAGAAGGTCTGTGGATTTTGAACTGTATTTAATGTTAGAAATGGAAGAATTGTTCACTGAAAATGTGTGATAAAATAAATCAATGAATTGTTTTTTCATTTTATTTGTAAATAATATATTCAAATGGGAATTTATTGTTTATTTGGATTTTTTATTTTCTATTTTATAAAGCCAAAGTGAGTACTATTATTTTTAACATTAAATATAGATTTAAAAAAGAAAATAATATTCCTCTCAAATTTGTCATAAACGTTGTTTTTTTCTTATTCTTTCAGTGACTGTAAAAGATTATTTCATCATCAGCCTCAGGAAAAGACACTTATGTACTCAATAGTTTTGAAAACTTTGTGGACAATTTATATTTATTATTTTATTAGACACCTGAGAGTCATTTATTTTCCCGACATCCGACCCATCCTGTGAGCAGAATTCAATTAAGCATCAGATGATCATCAAGAGAACTGAGTTTTATTTATACTTTTTTGTCAGATCTTTGGAAAAGTTAAATTCAGTCATATATTTTAGATTTTAGCCTTGATTTAAATGTATTTAAAATTATTTTTAAATGTTCATATATGCATCTCTATAGTTTTTGTGCAGATTTCTTTTTATGCAAATATACATAATTTCTTCTTATTTTCATAAGGCTTTGAATATGTTTGCATATTTAAATGTTTATTTGTTTGATTGTAGATCTTTTTATCATATGAAGATGAACTCTAATAAAGTTGTTAAAAAACAGTAAGACCTGTGAATCTGCTTTTTGATCTTTAATAAAAGTCACTGACATCAATAAGATGGGAAATATAAAGAAATACACTTAGTTTTTTAGGGAGTAAAAAGTACAAACTGTTGTAACAACAAATTATTTTAAACCGAGAGGCTCTGAGCTTTTCACAGTTTTATTCAGCTGTTTATTCTTTTTTTCGCAGTACTCAGTTTATTTTGCATTGTGTTTCTAGTTTGCCCATGTGTGACTCAGAACTAAAAGTTTCTCAATTTCTAACATGATCTAGATATTAATTTTAACAGAAACAAAGCAACAGTTTTTACGAGTAAAGAACATAAAGAATTAAGTTCTTCTTTTGCTTTATGGTGGTTGGCAATCAACTTTTTGGTGCATTTGCCGCCACCTACCTAAATAAAGTGTGGACTGATGCATCAACTTCACAACCGACTGATCTAAAACATAAAAACTGTGTGTATCCATTAAAATTTCACATGTTGTGTTTTTCTCCACAGGTTGACACTATATTATAGCAGTATTAGAGTGCATAGCATTTCCTACATTGTAACAAGATATGTTCAATTGAATTAAATTTTATTTATATAGCCCAATATAGAGCTGAGGGACGAGTGGCATGAAGTCCACAGTCAAGACGAAGCAGAAGTGCAGTCTTGACAACCAGGAGCAGCAGGACAGTTGTTTCAATTGTTTCCTTGTCATTGCAAAATATACAGGAACAATTAATGTTCCCCAAAGGAAAACATGTTATAGTTCAGTTATGTATGACCTAGTCTAATTCTGGTTATAACGTAATTTTCTCTCTAATCCCTCCCACAAATCTCATTCGTCTCACAGTTCCATGTATTCCATAGTGCACATATGTCATAGTCAAGGGCCGGATCTGGCCCCCCGGGTAATTATATCCGGCCCTCCAGATCATTTTATTCCTAATAGCCCGATGTTATCTTGCACTCATTTCTAACTTGTAGGATTTTGACAAAATATATTTTTTATGGAGAGTAAAACATTGAAAGTTATTGAAGGTTTAAATTGATTTTTTCTGGAACAATATTCCTGCCTTTTTATCATTTATATTAATGTTAAAATGTACGTTTTGAAAGTTTAAAAAATGTAGTTTTAGTGTGTTAAATACATTTTTATCCTGATTGGTCAGCGACCTAAGGTGTGTTTTGGATTTTGCCGCCGTGTTGTGATTGAATTCGATACTCTGCTATAGAGCCATCTCTTTCTTTCCTCTTCATTTCTGCCAAAACAGATGTTACACCTCTTCCTATAGCCAATCATATAAACTACATTCTATATCAATTAGTGTTTCTGGTGTACTGTCAGAGCGATTATTTTGAACGCTCTCTAAAGAAGACCTGGAGTCTGAGCACACTAAACAATTAATAGGCTTGACTTCTTCTATCCATTGTAATGCTAATAAAATGGCAGCCGTAAAGATCAATAAACCATCTGAAGAGTGTTATTCTCTACATACACACAAAAAAAGAAGAAGATGGAAGCCGCATTTTACCTCTTT
>NC_050527.1:5095973-5099801 GCF_002922805.2 Oryzias melastigma
AAATATATATATATATATATATATATATATATATATATATATATATATATATATATTGTTTTTGAATTTATAATTAAATGTAAGTGTTTTGCTTATTGATGTTATTCTAATCAGTTGTGGCAAATGTATTTAGAGACGCAATTAAAACCACACTCTGTGAGGACTGACTCTTAGGATTGGTTTCTTGATAATTTCTTGGTTCTGGTCATGTTTGAGTTGTCAGTCACACCAGCTGAAGGAGGATGATCTTCCACAGATTAATTCAAGTTAGATACTATCAGTGTTTTTAATTGTCTGGTTTGGGGTTCTTCATTGCCAGGTCTTCCGTGTTACCATCCCCAGTTGTTCACTGATGGGTCGATGATGAGACATCGTGAAGCGTTTCACCACGTGGCCAAACTGTTGCAGAACACTGACACCTGCTGGACTTTAAACATCCCTACAGGCTGCCTAGTTGACTCAATTTACGCTGATATGATGACCTAGTACAGGGGTCTACAACCTGCGGCTCCAGAGCCACATGTGGCTATTCTATCCCTCCATGGTGGCTCTCTGGCTGAAGAAAAATAAAATAGTTATTCTCAAAAATTTGGAGACAAACTATTATTTTAGCAGCATGCTAACATTCTTGGCTAATTTGTTATCTACTGGAGTTTTTTTCTGGCTAATTTAGAGTTTAGCTTCTATTTTACCAACAGGCTATTTTTTTAACTAATTTAGTTTACAGAGAAATTTTAGGCATTTAGGAGTTCAGCTAGTAATTGAGCAACAAGCTAGCATTTTTTGTTTTTGGCTAATTTGGCCTCTAATTATTTTGTATGCTAATTTGGAGTTAAGCTAATATTTTACCAATATGCTAATATTTTTGGCTAATCTGTTATCTTCAGGAGTTTGTAGGCTAATTTAGAGTTTAGATTTTATTTTAGCAACATGCTAACATTTTTGGCTGATGTTATTTACTGAGGCATTTTATGCTAATTTGGAGTTCAGCTGGTAATTAGACAACAAGCTAGCTTTTTTGCTAATTTGGCCTCCACTAAGGGTAAACATGTTTAAAAAAATCAAATTTCATGAAATGCTAGTTTTTTTTTTTTATATTTTTGCTTTAAAAAATTGATATAATTCATATATATATAAAAAGATGGTCATGAATTCAAATCCAAATTTCTTAAAGGCTATAGTAAGACTATGTGGCTCCTTCTAGGTTTTGAGCCCAAATGGCTCTTTTACTGTTAAAGGTTGCCGACCCCTGACCTAGTATATACAATATTATAAAAGAAGTAATTTTTAATTAGTTTGAGAATCCTGGTTTAAATGATGGAGGAGCTGAAGGAAAAAGAGGAGTTTCTGCAATACCAGACCTATTATTTGCCATTTCAGTGAGAGTCATGACGGAAAGGGGGCTAATGGAGTTAAATATTTATACTTATGTAGTTAAAATTACATTTGGTTTATTACTCGTTATATGTTTGTTTGATCATCTGAGCTCTAAATGTTCTCATTTCTGATACTATCAAAGCCTTTACACTATGAAACCACATGAGGTCACTGTTGCACAGGAGACAGTCAGAAGATCTTGATGCTGCTTTAAACTGAAATGAAAGAAATTATCTTGCATGCTAAAGATGTAAAAGACCGACATGCATCCAAGCAAACACACTTCTTATTGTGAGTAGCTTTGATGTAACATAAGTTTTCATGAGAAATAATGGGTTAGCAGGAACTAGAGATTGTTTATAGAAAGCCTGCTGATAACTATGAGTTGGTGATTTTTATTCACAGCTAAGTTCCTTTTTCTACTTTTCTCGTCTCTTACAGGCGTGTACCTGTTACTTCCACTTTATCATCAATGGCTTCTGCTGCCAGGTTTGTTTTGTAGCCCAGAAGGAACCAACTTCATGGAATCTGAGTTTTGCTTTTTAAAATAATTTCAAATTAAAGTTTTACTTTTTTGGCTCCTTGGATGTTAACGCGAGAAACTGACAAAGAAGCAAACCTTTTTTTACATTCACTAGTTTGAGTTCACATAATGAAGACTTGTGAAGGGTTTTTTCATCTACTGCTGTGGTTGATTTTCATCACATTATTGCCTGGTAAGTCCAGAGTTTTTACACTTTTCTCTTTCATTTTTTTTATTATTAAAAACTTGTAGGCTGTCTGCAAATGACAAATCACAACTAAAAATGCTTAATTATCTTTTGAAAGGACTGAAACAACAATCAGGATATTAAAAAGTTTGAAATAATGTGTTTTCCTTTAATCTCTTTCTTTTGCCATCATTACTTTTTTTTCTTATTTTTACAGTTTTGTGGGCACAAAAAAATGAAGTCCTGTCTCAAGTGACTGGACATGTTGACCATAATGTCACCCTGCCATGCAGTTTAATTCAAGGGACAGATTTTTCCAATGTTACCCAGAGTCAGTGGGAATTCCTGTCACCAGACGGAAATAAAACTCTTATTATGGTCTCTAGCAAACAACATGGAAAAACTGTTCATGAGTCTCATTTGAAGGGGAGAGTGGACATGGAGGATCAATCACTGATAATCAAGAATGTGGAGTTATCAGATGCAGGGTCTTATATCTGCACTGTCACCTCTTTCCCCGATGGACCATCTCAAAAAAACATCTATCTTCATGTGAGTTTTCAAGGTAAGTAAAAAAAACATTTTTTTTATCTTAAGAAATCAAAAATGTGCTAATTTTATAAACCAATACCCATTTTATTCACAGATATTATTTTTTTTTCTTTTAATGGAAGAAAAACTGGAATAATGTTAGAAGTTTCAGTTATGTAAATGACTCAGGGCTTAGTCGTTCCCACATTTTAGTGACATCCATCACAGTTTTACATTCTGATTCTTACTCATGTTTCATGCAGTGTGAAGTAAAAAAAGCAGCTTTCTGGAAAATTCTAAACTAAACTAAAGGGTTACAGGTGAGCAATCCAGGTTTAGAGAATATTTATTAGACTTGAGCTAAGATTTGGTAAACTACAAGTCAACAAGTCAGTGGTCCTGATTCAAGTTTTTAGTCATTTTCATAATAAATCAACAATTTCAAAACAAAAAATGCAAAAAAGAGTGATTTTTATGAACTTCAGTCACTTGGTATTACTTCTACACTTGTTAAAAATACAAACTATTTAGTTTTTTATCTAAACTCACAGATCTAAACTGTTATGATTCCAGGTTCTCAAAAAGCTAAGTTTTCTAAAATATTGTCACAAAGTTAAGGAAGACTTCTACTGCAGAAAGAAAATTCATTTATCACAGTGGTAAGGCATATCAAGTTGCTGTTTACAAAGCATGGCTGGTGTTTTTGAGTCTGGTCACAAGAAAGTGACACTTTTTGAATTAGTGCTGTTGTCTTGTGCAACAATTAACTGCAGGTCTATGTTTTTAGGGTGCGTGCAGATTGCATACATTTCCAGCAGAGCAGCCACTGAATTTAATGCATGTTTCTTTAGAGAATTTCAAAAAATGTCTGTTGCTAATTAGGTAAACATGTCAGTAAATGTTTTCTCACAGTAAATTTAAACTCTTTATTGATCTAAAGTTAAAAGTCCCACTCCGATCATCTTTTGATCTATTTTTGAAAGTCTTGAATTCACTATTATATCATTTTTTGCAAAAATCAAAAGATGTGCCATTTTCTAGGACATAGTTTCTGCAGAGTGCCAGGAGTTCATTAGAAATTCACCTCTGAGTTGTGTTTGGGGGGAGTAAGTCTTCCGCCTTATCCTGTCATCCAACTGTTTACACTTAGCTTAGAGCCCTTCATAACCCCCAAAATTGATGTTATCCAGCTGTACAGTTGTGTGCCAGA
>NC_050527.1:5100455-5125651 GCF_002922805.2 Oryzias melastigma
ATTTTCTAGGACATAGTTTCTGCAGAGTGCCAGGAGTTCATTAGAAATTCACCTCTGAGTTGTGTTTGGGGGGAGTAAGTCTTCCGCCTTATCCTGTCATCCAACTGTTTACACTTAGCTTAGAGCCCTTCATAACCCCCAAAATTGATGTTATCCAGCTGTACAGTTGTGTGCCAGATACCAGCTCAGATGAGGAAAATGAAGACGTACGTGAATCTAGTCATATATAAGTGGATGCATCAGAATAGAGCCGTAGTAGCGTGTACTTAACACTTAAAAGCTTTTTCAGACAGCATTTTTTAGTCTGCTTCTGATTAACAATTTAAATTTAAAACAATTCTCAGAAATGCACATTTATTCTTAATTTTCTTTATATATGTCCTCCATCATGAGCAAATAGCACAAGAACCTGTTAAAAAAAACACCAATTTTAATCAGAGTGGGTCTTTAAATGTAGATACAGATTATAAAAATAATAGTTTGATCATGGGGATAACATACAGGACATGCTCGTTTGAGCCAAAATCCTCCAAAATATTAACATTTTTTTTGGCAAAAAGAAAGAGTTTCAAATGACTTCTGATCAGTTTCCAAAGTGAGGTTCTCTTCTATTTTGAACTCTGTGAACTTTTATCCAAACTATCCCGGGGGATGTGGTGGTGAGTAATCGACTTCACTGGAAGAATGACTAAAACTATCTTTTAAGAAATTTGCAGAGCAAGCTTCCTGGTTCCAAGAACAATGGCAAAAGAAAAGATGATGTCAACATTAAAACACTTGTTTATGGTTTTTGCAGCAGATCTTCGTGCAGCAGAGCTAAACCACACTTGGTTGGTCTTCATCAGAACTTGCATGAGTGTATTTAATCCTGCACAAAATTATCTGTTAGAACCAAACCAAACAAGGCTGGTGTGTGTATCATCGAACAGAACCTTGGTTCTTTGAGCTCCTCTGTCCAGTCAAGTGTCAAAAACATTGGGGTGGTGGTTGACAGATCATTGGAAAGACATTCTAAACAAATAGTCAAATATTACATGTATCATCTAAGGAATGTAGATTTTGTACCCATGTTCCACAAATAGTAAAACTTTTAATTGAATCATTTGTTGTTAGGTGTGAATTAAATTAATTTGTGCTTTCTTTCTGCAGAACATGAGCCGATGTCAACTGGAATCGTCGCTGCTATAGTCTCTGGTTCCGTGCTGCTGCTGCTGATTGCTCTGTCCGGCGCTGCGTACTGCATCGTCAGCAGAAGGTGAGTTTCTTCATGTCTGCATTTGAACCCTCAGTTTAGTGATAACATCCCGATGACTCAGTTTCATATTAAGTCTTCAAGATAATCTGAAAGAAAAGTTTTGACATTAAAATGTTACAGCTGTTTTGTATTTTTCTCACAGACATAATCATTTGGGTCGGGTTCAAGTCCGTGTTGGTAAGAACTTAAATAATAACATGTTTCTGTCTGTTTCAGTTCCTTTTAATAAAGCTGGCTATTGTTTCAGATTCGTTCAGATCAACAGCTGCAACAATCAGACCATCTTTTCTTAGAACGCAGGTGAACTTTCTTCCTCATGCTACATCTACAAGTTCTGGTTCATCACTTCTCAGATTGATACAGATAAACTTCTGGGAAAACTAATGATTTTTTTTTTTTAATGCTCATTTAGGATGTGGTCTACTCTGATGTGAAGCTTAAAGGAGTCCAGTTTGGTGCTTCATCGTTTGATGACAAACCCAGAGTCTCCACTCAGGTTGATGACGTCACGTACTCTGAGGTCACTGTTTTACGGCCAACGAGTTTTCATGTCTGACGCTGCTAAGGACAAATCGAGTCAAATTGAGTGGGGAAACCTATCTTTATAATTTACCATCTGACTTGCAATATATCTTTCAGTGTGACAAGGTAGCTTTTATGTCTCTCACTACACAAGTTTTTCTGCTAGTCCAGTATAAACATTATTTAAAAATGCACTTTATGGATGTTTATTCCAACTGTAAATACTGTTTTAAATTAAAATTCTAACTATTGCAGCTCATATTTCTATGAGCTTTACAGATGTGGCATTAACATGCCAGTTTGCATAGAAAGTGCTATTAGCTTTTAGCACAAAGAAGAAGTTAGAAATTTTGCAAGCATTTTTGAAACACTTGGACTTTGTACATTTCTCGGAAATAAAATGAATTTATTAGGAAAGTTGTTTCATTGTCTGTATTTTTGAGCTTGGAAGTTTTTTTGTGTAGATCTTTGTTATAATTTCAATAAGTAAACTGCTCAAGATTCACTAAAATCCCACTCCGATCATCTATTGAGCTATTTTAAAAGCTTTCCCAGTGTGTTTATGGACGAGCCCTCTAGCTTACAGCCCCTCACACTCATTGACTGCATACATCAGAATGGAGCGGAGCAGGAAGATTGTGGCCTGCCAATTTTAGTTTGTACATAACAACTACAAGCTTTTTCAAACAGCATTATTTTCTCTGCTCCTGAAGCCATTCATAACAATTTCAATAAAGAGATACACAAAAGTGCAATTTTGAGCTAAATTTTCTTCAGATATGTCGTCCATTATGCTAGAAATACCACAAAAACATGTTAAAAGCATAAAAGAAACCTCATAATTTTCATTGGAGTGGGTCTTTAAAGTAATCAGAATATTCATAATACAGCTCACGTTGGATCAGCTTGTTAAAACAGATTTCTTATTTTCTTTAACCAGTAAAACAATGTCTGATGTCACCTTGAGTTTCAATAAAGTAGAAGCAGATACAAAATTTCTCTCATTCTGTAAACATGTTTGCCTTCAACAAATGTCAAAGTGGCGTGTCTGACTGTTTCACAGGTTGTTATGTGATCTTTAATGATGGTCCTAACAATAAATAATGTGGTAGAGAAGTCATTGCAACAGTTTGGACCAGCAGACAGTCTATTTCTGTTGTGCTGGAAAAAGGAGGAAGATGTTAAAAAAAAGAAGTTAAAGGAACAAATTTGTGTAACAAGAGAAGTTGATCAACCACCATTGCAGGTCAGTGTAGAGCCAAAGGTAGCAATACTTTCAGAATTTTCAGTAGTTTTGTCTTTTGTTGAATGGCACTTTGTTTTTAGAATTTCCCTAAACTGTTTTTTAGGAAAATTTGTTTTTAGAATTTCCCTAAACTGTTTTTTAGGAAAATTTGTTTTTAGAATTTCCCTAAACTGTTTTTTAGGAAAAAAAAAACCCTCATTAGATTATGCAGATTCCTCCTCCTTTGTCTTCTGCTGTTCTTACTCAGCCTGTTGTTGTTGTGCAAACAGGCTGTGTTCAAATCTGAACCTGATTGAAAAAGTGTCAAACGGTCTGCAAAGTTGCAATCTCAGTTAGTTTGAACCCCAGCAGTCAGAAGCGCTCTCTGCTGTACAGACAGCACTTCCTGATGAGGTGATTCTGCGAGTGAACTGAAGGAAACAGATGTGTCAGATGTATCGCTGCTCTATAATGTGATTCAAGACGAGATTATTTTCTGCTTAGGAGTGCTTGATTTGTGACACACTATTCTATCATTTTCTTTTTAAGACAATTATATCAACATATTTTTAAAAACTTCCTTTTTTTTTTACAAGTTAGATATGTTACAACATGTTGTACATCTAGTTTTTCCTATACCTGCTGCTGCTATAGTAAATATTTCCACAGGCATAAATCTTTTGAAAGGGCAGGAAACAGAAAAAGATGAGATAAGGCTGTTTAAAGGAACTGGTTAAGAAGGCGTTTCTTTTTATGAGTTGTGACAAAAACAACTGCAACAATTTCCCCAATAGAGAAGAAAAGTTCTCCTCAAACAATAAAAGCACAGGAAGTGCTTTAGGATCTTGTTTTCTTATCATAAAAGTTTTATTTGTTTATAACATTTCATTAAATTTTAAAAACCTGGAAGTTTGAACATTAACGTAACCTCAACATAAGTTATTTGGAAACAGCGGTTAGGATTTGTCGGCCTTCTGACATTTTTTTTTAAAAAGTCACAGAATGTTTTTTTTACTCAAACCTGTCTCCTGCTGCCAGTTATTGAGTGGACAGTCCCCTTCTCTGGTGGACAACACAACATTATTTTCACTAATAAATAAAAACACAAAAAATGTGTCTTTTTTGCATTAATTTTTTTTTTTCATTTTTGGGACAAAATCAGAGGTTTCGAGGGTTTCTTCACAGTATTTCTGTTCTTCCTGTTTCTAGAAACGTTTCTGTCAGCAGTGATTAGCAAAGCAGTATCAGTTTAATCTGATCATTGCACCAGTCTTGCACTTGAGGAAGTCACTGTCTGTTAGTTCCTATCATGACAGTACAATATTTTTGGCTGCAGTTCATAAACAAAACAAGAAAGTAAGTTAATTAAACCACATTGAATTTACTAAAAAAAAAAAAGGGGGATCTACCAGTCCTTCAGTCCAAAAAGAGTTTCCCTTTTATTTTCTATTTTTTTTTTTTTGTAACATAATCAAGCATAAGTTTTGCTCCCATTCAGTTCTTCTCTCATCCTGTTCTTGTTTGTCTGATTCTTGCTTGATCATAGAGTGAGGTAGTCTGTCTCATTATGTCTTTGTCTCCACCTTAGGAGTCCAGGAAGTACACCATCACTGCTAATGACAGCTGCAATTACTAAAACGATTACGCAAACATTGTTTGTAACTTCAAGTTTTACTGATGTTAATTTCAAGGCAGACTAAAGGAGAACTAATACAAAGTTTTTACGTATAACATAGGAGAAAATAAGAATTTGATCCTTTTCTGATTTTGTAGGTGTTTCCTCTTAAAAATAAATCATCCTAGTAATGGTATGTTCATTTGAACAGTGGAAATCACAAAACAATTTAATAAATCAACTTTAAGTAATTTATATAAATGTATTTACATTCCATTGAGGGAAAGAAGGGCTCTTCTTCTTCTGGTTTTACAGCGGCTGGCAACCAACTAAAAAGACGCATTACCGCCACCTACTGTTCCGGAGTATGGGTCAGAAAGCAAGCTCACAATCTAGAACCCCCCAGGAAAAAAAATAAACAAAAATTATATCCTATTATAGATACCAGAAGACTTCAAAAAATTAAAGACAGGTTTGATCTCCTGTGAACTTTTAGGGGTTTTGGTTCTCACAGACCAGTAAGACAATCCTAATCAGCCTGTTGTCTAAACTGAAGACACCTGTTTGAAGTAATCACCTGTAGACAAGACACCTGTCCACAGATTCAATCAGACTCAAAACTCTCCAACAATGGAAAGACTTTAGAGCTTTCAGCGTATTTAAAGGAGAAGATTGTAGACCTGCTCAAGACTGGAATGGACTACAAAACCAACACTGAGAAGTTGGGGGTTAAGGTGACAAAATACAAGAATTGTAACATTCGGTTCCAACAAGATGTCAACCTGGTGGGGTTTCCATGAACATGAAAACAGTGGGAAATGGGCCTAAAAAAACACGACAAGAGTTAGTTGATGATCTCAAAGTAGCTGGGACAACAGTCACCAAGAAAACCATTTGTAATACTTTACCTTGCAATGGTTTAACATATTGCTGTGCTTGGAAAGTCGTCCTTTTAAGAAGACACGCGCAGACCGACTGAAGCTCGATAATAAACACCTTAAAGATTTAAAGAGTGATTGGGAGAAGGTTTGTGGTCAGATGTGACCAAAATGGAGAATGACAAGAATAGTATCCGCACTGTCAGGCATGGAGGTGGAAAAATGATGGTATGGGGTGTTTTTCTGCAAACTGCTACTTCATTAAATTGATGGGATGATGGACAGAGCCATCTAAAATCCAATCTTGAGGGAGAACCTCCTTCCCTCCTTAAGCCAAGAGACTTAATTGGGTTGTGGATGGGTCTTCAACTGGATAATGACCAAAAAGAGCACAGCCAAGTGAGGAAAGGCTGAAGAAGAATCATAAAAGGGTCATGGAGTGGCCAAGCCAGTCTTTAGACCTTGATACCTATGGAGAGCCACCAAATCTTCATGATTTAGAAGTCATTTGGAAAGACAAGTGAACAAAGTTACGTCCAAGCTCTGTATTTGCTAAACAGAGTTTTGCTTATTTCCTTCACTGTACATAATTAAAACTTAAACCAGACATTTTAATTTCTCTCAAATTGCTGCCAGAAAAGTATAACTTACTGTTGCTTTGAAAATTGTGATGCACTTCTCATCTGCTTGCAGCAATCTACTTGACTGGTTGAGAAACCCTCTCAATCCACAATGTAATGTTGCTCAGTTTAGCGGTTAAATTAAAGCCCGAACTGTTTTTCTGCTACATGAAAGTACGCTGCACAGTGTTGCACTGCGTGTGCCTGAGGGGGAAGAAAGATTATTCAAGTAATTAGCAGACTTCTTAGGCACTTGCATCTATTTTCTTGCTTTCTGACACTGTGTTTATCTGCAGGTGCCTTCTGCAGCATCTGAAGTGAAAACCTAGCTTGAAGCGAGTACACACTGGGACACGATGTAACCCTGCAGTGCCAGTTCACCCAAACACCAACATATCAGTGAGTCTCAGTTTTAGTGAGATCTCCTTCAGGAAGATGAAGATAAAACTCAACATACTTTAATGGCTGATTTTAGAAGACATAATCAGGACCTGTAGAAACAACAAACACAGTATTACACAATGATACATTTACATGAGGTATTGTTCCTCAAAATTGTATATTTTGTGTTCTTCCAAAATAGAAAGTTTTCACTTGGATGATCATTCCATGCTGAGAAATCTGTGGAGTCGTATCATTACTGTCAGGATGAAGAGTCTCATTGGTGAAAAACCAACGTGTGATCTCGCAACTGGATTTTACAGTCTGATGTGAATTTCAAATTAAAATTAAATTAGGAGAGTGAAATTATTTATCGTATATAATGGAAGACTTTCTATGGTTTCATCACATGGTTTTATTCAATCAATTTAAGTAATATCATTTTTATTACTCCTGATTCCTGAGATGTTACACTTTCATATGAAAGCTTAGACTAACAAAAGCAGATGCCATTTACTGAAAGCAATTGTGATATCACCAAGAGAGATCACGTTAACTGTGTTATGGAGATCCTTCCCTTTTCACCAGTCCAAACTGCTCAATGGTTAAACTCACATCCTAAAAGCTGACAGTGTGTCCGATTTTTCACAAAGACTCGTTCTTTTCTAGATTACAGACCCCCTTTTTTTTCACAGTTTGATAATAAATTCAGTCTTTCTTCCTGTACGATCATCTTAACTTAACAGCTGAACAGGTAAAGCATTTTTGGGAAGGAACTAAAATATAACGTTACATAAAGCAAAGCTGAAGTAGAAGGTTCCTCTTTCCTGAAGCCATCAAAGAGAAAAACAAACTAAAACCTTCCTGTTTGCAGTCTGACAGTTCAGTGCTGGGAAAGATGGAGAAAGAAAATGTGATTTTTATGCACTCTTTGCTGCCTTTCTTGTCAAAGTTCTAAGAAAAAGAAGCTAATTCTACAAAAAAGTTGCACCTCAAACTCTGTATTTTTAAGTTAAATGTTATGTGCTAAAATTTTCATGTAACTTAAATGAAAAAACAGACTGTCTAATATTGAAAAAAATCTTGAAGACAACTATAATAATAATAATACATATTATTAATTACCTTTCTCTGAACTCAAAGTTGCCAAACAAATTTAAAAACACCAATAAAACCTGAAAATATCAAATTGTATAGTTTCAAGTTGAGAAGAGCCAAGTCCATTTCAATCTAGATAAATAGTTCAATCTGAAAAGGGGAGTTTAACAACTGACAACTGAAAGGTTTGGAGCAATGCTCTTTACAAAAACCAAAAGGGAATTCCTGTTTTGTTTCAAAAAGTAGCAAAAAATTCCGCTTTGGGATAAAAGATAGTTTCAAAAATGAAAGTAATTACAGTGAGGCAGTCACAGTTGGTGCTGCTTGAGGTTTTTTAACCAGTAGAGTCAGTGCTATTTCCTGCTATTACAAGACAATCACAAATAAATGCAGTCTGAGTTTTATAAAAAAAACATTGTTCAAAAGCTATGTTGCTGATTATTTTTTCATGTAATAATTGAAGTAAATTGTTGCATAACGGCACAAAGTTGTTTTACTTTCTGAGAGAATCAGCTGGTTTACGTTGTGTTTGTAAGCACTTCATGACTGGTAGTGCAGCTTTTCTCCACTTTAGAATCTTCAGGAATTACATAAATTGTGTAAACGGCTGAAGAGCTACGCCAGAAGAAAGAATGCAAACACTGTTGTTAAAGCTCGTGTTTTTTTGACTGACAGGTGTGAGCGCAAAGTCCACTAAAACGGCTGAATTCCCTCAGTAATCCCTAACCGAGAAAAATGTTTATAGTGCGGGACTTTCTAGTGTCCTGGATTTTAAAAGCCATTTGGACGCCACGCTCACAGCAAATTGGACGCCAACGATTTACCCAAGTAAAAACCTAGTAAATATGAACATTTTATGAAGAATATTTATCATTCCACTGTGCTCTAATCCAAACGTTGTTCACTTTTCCCTGTATCCCATCAGGGGTCACCACATTTGCATTTTCACTTCACACATTTGGTTTAGCAGCTTTTTATTCCAGATGTCCCTCCTAGCACAACCCAGCACAGGTAGACCCAGACTCAGGACCTCCTGCAGCGACATAGTTAGCCAGTAGAAGAAAGGGTCTTGCAGAGGGACCCACACCGGAGTACCACTGCATGATTTATAAAAAATATTAATCAAAATAATTTTTTTTCAGATACAAAATTTGTTCAAATGCAATGCATTGTGGTCTATATTTTCCAAACTAGTGAGCATTAATGCACACAGGTTTTTCGACAGAGAATTCTGGGAAATTTCTAGGATTCTGAATTTTGGAATTGTAGATTCAGACAGCCCAACACATTGGTGAATGCACTATATTGTGCACTAAATAGTGAGTGGTGAAGGAATTTGGTCACAACCCATAACTCCACAGTAGTTTGTCTGACCTGTTTGCCTAATTATTCAATTACACTCAAATATGTTTGAGCGTTAATGTTTAATTAAAACTGAATGATGATCACAACTAATGTTAAAAAAAAGAAAGAGATGTTCTTGGAAAAGTCCAGTCAACAGCCCTCAACTCTAAAATGCTGTGGTAAGATCTTTAAATTACTGAACATACATGGAGCTTCGCAAACAGAAAAAAATGAAACAAAGATGCAAACTGGAACAGTGGGGCAAAAAAAGTATTTAGTCAGCCACTAATTGTGTAAGATCTCCCATTTAAAAAGATTAGAGAGGCCTGTCATTTTTATCATAGGTATACCTCAACTACGAGAGACAAAATGAGAAAAATATCCAGATAAATCCCATTGTCTGATTTTTAAATAATTTATTTGTAAATTATGGTGGAAAAGAAACATTTGATCTCCTACAAACAAGCAAGATTTCTGTCTCTCATAGACCTGTAACTTCTTCTGTACCATGATCTTCTGTCCTCCATTCGTTATCTGTATTAACTGCACCTGTTTGAACTCGTTATCTACATAAAAGACACCTGTCCACAACCTCAAACAGTCACACTCCAAACTCCACTATAACTAAGACCAAAGAGCTGTCGAAGGACACCAGAAACACAATTGTTCACCTGCACCAGGGAAGACTGACTATGCAACAGGTAAGCAGCTTAGTGTGAAGAAATCAAAATTATTAAGAAATGGGAGACATACAAGACCACTGATGATCTCCCTTCATATGGGGCTCCTCTCAAGATCTCACCCTGTGGGGTCAAAATGATCACAAGAACATGAGCAAAAATCCCAGAACCCCACGGGAGGACCTAGTGAATGAGCTGCAGAGATCTGAGACCAAAGTAACAAAGACTAACATCAGTAACACACTACAACACCAGGTACTAAAATACTGCAGTGCCAGACGTGTTCCTGCTAAAGTCAGTCCATGTGCAGGCCGTCTAAAGTTTGCTAGAGAGCTGAACTTTTTGGTAGAACTCCACTGTTTGGAGGGGATAGAATTCTGAGTTTCAGCCAAAGAACTTCCCACCTGTGAACTATGGGGGTGGAAACATCATGTTGTGGGGGTGTTTTTTTTAGCAAGGGGAATGGAACAACTGATCTATGAAAAGGAAAAAATGAATGGGATCATCAGATCTTGAGCTTAAATCAGTAAGGTCATTGAAGATGAAATGTGACTGGATCCTTCAGCATGACAACCATCCCAAACTCACCGGTAATGAAGGAGTGGCTTCATAAGAAGCATTTCAAGGTCCTGGAGTTGCCTAGCCAGTCTCTAGATCTCAACCCCATAGAAAATCTTTGGAGGGAGTTAAAAGTCCACGTAGCTCAGAAACTGCTCTAGAGGAGATCTGGATGGAGGAATGGACCAAAATACCAGCAACAGTTTATGAAAACCTTGTGAAGACTCACAGAAAACATCTGGCTGCTGTCATTGACAACAAAGAGTATATAGTAAAGTACTGAGTTGAACTTTTGTTATTGAACAAATAATTATTTTCCACCATAATTTACAAATGCAATTTTTTAAACATCAGACAAAGTGATTTTTCTGGATTTTTTTTTCTTCATTTTGTCTCTCATAGTTGAGGTGTACCTATGATGAAAATTACAGACCTCTCTTATGTTTTTAGGTGGAGAACATGCACAATGTAATCACATGAAATTACAGTGCACAAAAGTGCGTTATGATCTTAAACATGATCAGAAATAACTGTGTATTCACCAAAACAATGACACAATGTTCAAGTTTTTATTAAAAAAAAGAACTTTGTGCGTCTTGAGGTTCAAACAGGTCGTCCTCTCTGAAGATCATCGGTTTAACTTCATTGCAACACCCCTTCTCCAACCTTTCACCCACACGCACACAGCAGAGCCTGCAGCTCTTTAATAGCAATAATAACAATTTCATTATATTATTCATCAAGTTAAACAATCCATTTAGCACTATCATAGAAATCTGAAAATATAACAAAGAAAATAACAAAAGGAAAGCGATGTGTTTTCTTGGTTGAATAACACATCAGACACTCAACTTCAATCGTTTTGTGACCGTCCCCTTCCCTCACAGGTTTTTTGGGGTTTTTTCTTCTCATCATTAATAGTTTGTCACTCTTAAGTACTTAAGCTGCAGACATCCGCTTTAATATGCGTCTTTATGCCACAGACGGTTTGAGAAATTTACATAAATCTAAAGACGTTGCGCACAAAAACTGTTAAGCTTTCAGACTTTGCTCGCTAAAATACTCAGCGATAGAGATATGATTGATAAGTCGGCTATTGTTTGTGCACGTCTGTGCTGTGGCGGCTTGGAAACAGGCTGGTGTTGTCTCGTCAGCATCCTGAACAAAAAGAAAGAAGTAAACAGAAACACAGAGAGAAGCTTCAAATGCAGCCGGTGTGACATCTAGACAAAAAGCCAAACATGTGCAAACAATGCTTTCACTCATTATCTGCAGCACAAAGGTGTCAACAAATATGCTTCACTGCAAAATGCACAATAGACTCCACAGTGCAGTGGTATTGTTTTCACAGCTACTAGCTTTGCTGCTCACTTCACATTTTCTTTGTGTTTTGGCTGATGAAAGGTGACGCTCTGATATGATACAGTTCAGAAAAGGCAGCACCCTGAACTAAATCAGGGATTTCCTGAGAGGAGGGTTTTGCTGGAAGGTAAACTGGAATTCTCTTTCTGTCCAAAACAAAATAGATTTTTGAAGAGGAGTGGAAGCAAATGGGAATACTTAGGAAACTTAATGACAAACAGGCTCCACCAGCAATGAGTCACCAGCCTGCAGTGATATTGAACGGAGAGCAGCAGCAATTTGACAGGCAGTCTCGGCCGCCACCTGCTGGGTGGTAAAATTATGCATGAAGGAAAATCATGGGTACACAATGTTAATGAGACGTGGGAGGCAATTTGACAAAAACACAATCAGCAGAAAGGTTAGAGTTGTCTCGTTTTTTTTTTTTATTGACCATGCTCTCATTTGACAGCATGTGCTTTGAGTTACTGCAGCTCACATTTGGATGACTCTCTGGAAGATGCTGTAAATGTGACTTCTGAGATCTCTGACCTCTGACTGCTGACTCAGCTGAAAGCTGGCTCATGCATCGCTTTAAGCCTCTGTTTCATGTTCCATCTGCACATCTGTCTTTCCTTCCTGATCATTTCAATTCCGCATACAGATCATTCTTCTCATTAGCTACAGACAATGTAGGGGTTCTGGTCCCCCTTCCACACTCAATTTCACCACAAAATCCTTTCTCTCTTCTATAACTCTTCTATAACCTCTATATAAAATATAAGCAGGAGTGGATATCAAGCGCATGCACGTGCATGAATGTTAAGATAATGAGATTTGCGAAAGACGAGCAAACAGCTTTTTAAAAAGCTGCCGGTTTCTGAACTGTATCTGTGTAATTATCAAATTTCAACAAACATTAAAGTGATCAGTTTCACTTATTCACAGACAAAAAAAGAGCAGCAAAGCCGCATTTGCATGAATGAGATGATTGAGCGGCTCAGAAGCTAATATTGAAAGAGGAAAGATGTTATCTCTGAAAGCACTTCTTTAAATCAGACAAAAGTCTAGTTCCATTTAAAAAGATGAAATTAAAACAGCTGGGTACATCAAATTTCAGCAGATATTACAGACATGGTAATAATTTAATATATTGAAAGGGACTATTTTCAGGCACAGATAAGTTCTCTTAAAACGGAGGGCGTATGTGGGACTAATATAAAATAAACTGAAGTTTTGACTTTAGTAGTGCATCTGGCACATTGTTAAAAATGTATTGGCTATTCGATTTAGTATTTTTCTAGGAATTAATGTTCCACAATGGTAAAATAAAGGAGAGGCTCATAGGGCATGAGGTGTGGAATCACTTGAAGATGGAAGACGGCATCAAAAGTTTTTGTACCCTTTGAAAAATGATAATCAGTGACATGACATTAGCAGCACCAAAGAGTACTGGTCTTTACATAACAATTTTCTGTCAGAAAAGATTGGTCTGATCCATTAAAGTGGATGCTATTTTGTGATGTACCAGGAAAATGGTTGAATAAGAAGCACTCCTACTGTGGTAATAGCATTCTGTCACAGCAAATACACTTCAAGCTGGAAACTGCACCCTTGTGCATTGAAGAAACTCTTTAGGAAACCGCTTGAAGGGCACAAAAAAGAAAAAAAAAAAAGGAGTGAGACATCGACACAGGCACCCAAACCTAAAACTGATCAAGCATGTAAACTATGCAGTGGGATCCACAGAAACCTCGTCTTGAATGCAAACGTCAAACCTGCAACCATCTCCTTCCCAGACACTCCCTCCTCTGCTGGATTAGAGGTACTCTGTAGACCAAAACTGTATCAGGAAGTCGGCTTTATTGCTGCAGCTCGTTCCTGCATGTTTTATAAATTCCAGATAGTGTTGGCTGGATTTTAAAACCCAGTTGAGAAGCAAAGTAGAAACATAATTAAGCTGACATTTCCTTTGCAGTTGAAGTGGGAAAAAAAGAGCTATTTGTTCTAGGATCTCTTTCATCAGCACCGTCATCCGTCCTTTTCTTGAGTGAATCCCAGTAAGGATAATAAATAAACGATCAAAAAGCTTCAGACAGCATTGACTAGGCTGGGTTTCCCTTTCATTCTGCCAGGAGTTAGCTCTGTGGACAGCCAAATCACTCTGGTGAACGGTGAGCCAGGGGGCCACAGTTTCAGCCTGTTGGCGCATGAAGGCCCTTAAAAGATGCCCAGAATTAACAGATCAGGACAGATCTAATAATGGAAATAGTTCAGGCTAGGATTTCGCATTCGAATTCGCTAGCTCTTTCCATCTTCTCTCAGTTCTTCGCCTCCTTGCCCCTCTGGCTCACCCACTTTCTCCGTCTTCCCTTCACTGTGTGAACAGAGGAGGGAGAAATAAAAGAGCAGAAAGGCTTGACGAGCCTTACTCTGGATAACGAGGGGCATTAATTTTACATTTTTATTGCTACAGTAGTTCTGCCTTCCTTTTTTTGTGGCTTTCTGGTTATCTAACATTGTTAGAAGGGCGCTGCAGCAGAGGACACGCTTCTTATTTTAGAAGTTCGACGCAGAATTACAAGGCACACAAATGTTAGAGGCGGCAACAATATGAACTTTGCTGTCACTTAATCAAATTTCCCTGATTCTGTCAGAGCCGCTCTGGGGCAGGGGGAGGGACACAAAACTCCTGAACACAATGAGCTGTAGTCATGATATGATCCACCATAGTGTCACACATAATCTGTATTTATTTCCCACTTAGAACAATAGTAACAAACCAAGGACAACAAAAGAAATCAAACAACAGGAAATAATTCTCTGGAAGTCTTTTTAGCTGCTGTTGTTTTTTTCAATCACATACAAACATAGTATGTCCTCCAGCAAGAAGAAATCTTCTTACCAAAGGGCCAGCTGGCTTCCAGGAAGTGTCAGTGGATGAAAACCGGCACATTGGAGTCTGAAAGGGAAGTCAGACAGCGGTAAAAAGCCAAAGGACAACATCCTTTGGTCATGTGCAATTCCACTCCAGTTTGTTCAAACTGAATTTTTCCTCAGAGATGCAGATCGTCCAAGTCAGTTCTGGATCTGCAGACCTGCAGAAATGGTCCTGTCCCATTGATTCATTTCCTACAGTTATTAATGTTTTTCACCTCATTTAAAAACGTTAATTTTTCTGTGGAAATACAGGTTTCATAGCAGCACGAGTCCCACAGTGACATCACTTATCGAAGCCTCTTCTCCGCTCAGTCCTGGTCCCCCAGCAGGTCTGTGTTGGCGCTGCTCTGTGGGGGGGGAATGGGCTGAGGCGTGTGAAGCGGAGGGCTGTGATGCCGTCGCCTGGGGCTGGGCCCCCCTCCCCCCTCACTGTCTGTGTTGGATGAGGATGGGAGTGGGGGTGGAGGTAGCCGGGGCAAGGGGGCGGACGAAGGGGGTATTCGTGTTGACGTTGACCCTATACTGCCGCCGGACCGCAAACTCTGAATCCTTCTACATTCCTGGCAGATCCGTACATGGGTGCAGCTGCGGCTGGGCAGCAACACCGGGGTGGGGGCAGGCGGAGGTGGGGTGGTGTTGGCACCTAGTGGATCGTCTAGGATCCGTTGTGGTCCGGGACCCAGATCTGTCCCTGCCGACCCTCCCGTCAGAGGGCCAGCGCCGCTGTACAGCTTGCCGTTGCTGAGCCGCATTTCCCGGACCAGACGCAGGGGTCGGGGGGCTCCCAGAGCGATGCGGGTGGGATGGCGCAATGCCGCCGAGCTGCTCAGAGGCCGCCGCCGGCGCATACGGGAAGTCTTTTTACAGGAGACGGCGTTTCGCAGCTCTGTGATCATTTCCTGACAGACAGACACCTAAAGTGAAGAAGGAGGGAAGGGGGGAGAGGAGAAGACGAGGGGGGAAGGATAGGGAAAGGAGGCAGAGGTAGAGGAGATGCCACAGACACAAAGTAGGCAGGCAGCACAACAGGGCAGTGGAAAGACAGAATGTAAAAAGAGCAGAGAGAAGGCAACACAAAAATGAAAAGAAAGAAGCAAAAGAAGGAGGCGGCACCAAAACAGGAAGAACAGACACCAAAAGAAGTTGATGGGAAACAGAAATGGTGGGAATGATGAGGAGACGGATAGAGATGAGAAGATATCCAAGGAGCAAAGAGAGTTATTATAATCTAAACACAAAGAACACCAAAATGCTGTTTAGTTTATGTGCTCTTCATTATGGTGCCATGAACAGACAGGCAGGCCTGCACACATATAAAAGCCCTCACTCAAACGCAGTCATGTGCACAAACACTCACACACACCATTAGTCTCTTTCATTGCTCCAACAACATGACTACTGTTTTTCGAACACATGACAAGCAACCACATGTCTGCTACAGACAAACACCATCTTTGAAATCATGATCAAAAGTCATGTGCTCACATAAACAGAAACAGTACTCGTTATTGGAGAACAAACACTGATGATGAAGTGTGCGTGTGTCGGAGAGAGAGAGGGAGACGCACAGTGACATGGGTGAGGAGTAATCCGGTAATGGGAACGAAGAATACCAGCATACATGTGAGGCATGTAAAAGAAGATACATCATGACATTTAATGCCAGGGAAAAATATCACTATTTTATGCAAGCAAATATTGGCATCTCTCAATATTGCTTATCCAGTCTATCATGATTAGGGGTGTAACGATTAATCGATTTATATTCCTACAATCCAACCAGATTAATCTGTCTGACCTAAATAATTCAAAAATCATTTTAGAGATATAGATATTCGAAAATACCATTTGGATTAAGTCATGGTAAGTTTATTTACTATAAAGTAAAAAGTCCCATCAAAGTGGACAACACACGTGATGGCAGCAAAAAATGATCAATCCATCATTACAGCATGGAAACACGTTTTTGACCAAATCCGAATTCTTCCCCTGTCCCTCCAGCTTCTCCCTACCCCTCCAATTGTAGGGTCACTTTAAGAGGTAGGGGTGTCTGAGAAAAAGCGCTTTTCTTCACGTGGGTGTGCGCTAAAGCACAGAAGTTTACCTTTAAATGTAAGTAAAGACTTTTTGATTTAGCATGACCTTTTAAAAGTTATAAAACCAAAGTTGTTATGTATTTCCAACTATTGATGACGTCATCGAGTGGGAGTGGGTTTCTGTGTGAATTTAGAAACACTATTGTTCCATAACTCTACGTTTAGAGGGGTAGATGTAGAGGTGTAGGGATAGGGGGAGAATTCCGATTCGGATTTTAAATTTTGCAAAGACTTGTGACCGTACAGTGTGGTAGAATGTTCTAATAATGTTACGTTTGTATTATTTTTACGTGGAAAAACAACAGTGCGATGAACTTTATGAAACTGAATTGTGAATAGATTTGCCATTAATTCTTGTTTACTTATTTGTTTTATTTACACTTGATTATTTTGCAAGAAATACAAGAAATCTGTAAAACTTCACCTGGAATGTTCAGTACCAGGTACTTATCTCTATCGCACTGGTTGAATTTTTTGCTAAATTTGATTTTAGGTCAGTGAATCGGATCGAATCAGATTATTTAAAAAATGAATCAATATCGACTATCAACCACAAATTATTATATGAATCAAATTGTTGTTTAAATGAATCGTTACACCCCTATGAGTAACTCACAAACATCTGCTGCCGAACTATTAAACACTGAACACTTGAAGGCCACAAACAGGAAGAGCATGCAATCAGATCCTTTTACTTCTATTCTTAGACAGTCAGGAGTCACATACTTGATTCTCATCACATTAAACAGTCAGGGCCTCGAATGTTAGGGCGCGCACAAACATGTACGAACAGACACAGAAGCTGGAAAAAAAATCGTCCTATTCTGTCACTCAAACACACTCGGCAGAGTAACATAATAGAAAAGGGTTGGCGGGATGCCATGAGAACCTACTGGGGTGTGTCTGCGGGGTCGGCGAGGGCAGGTATGGGGGCATACCTCATCAGTCTCCGCTGAGCGACGCGTCGACCACACAAACTCCATGATGGCCACAAATACGGCGATGATGAGACCGCAGATCAGCACCACAAAGATGCCCCCAATGTTCTCCATGCCCAGACCTGAGAGGAGAGGGCATGAGACACGTCAGCACTCCAAGACCACAACTCCAGAGATGTTTCAACTAACCACTGTGAGTTGAAATGTCGTCAACCAAATGAAACTTTTTGTCTTTTCTATGTTCAAAAACTATAGTTTGGGTCATTAAACTTTTGGAGTTTTTCCCTGCAGTATAAATCAGGCTTTCACTACAGCAGACTTGGGAACTGTCCATGGTCCTGAATCAGTTCTTTTAAGTTTCAATAGAGATACATTAACTACTAATACATGAATTAGATTTTTTTACATTGTATTTTTTGAAATATCAAAAAACAAATGTAGAATAAATTGCATTTACTTACATTTAGCATATAAAAATTAAATTGTGTTCATTTTAAGTTAGTTCACTCACATTTACAGTTTAAACCCCAGGTATTCCTATTCTTTTACAATCTGTAAAATACAAAAACATGCTATTTGTAAGTATGTAGTAAATTTAAAGCTAAAATCCTAGTAATATTTTGTAGATCGAGCTTTAAATAGATTTTTATACAACACTATCATTTGTGAATTTTAAAGTTTTTGTTTTTTCATTAGGAAACTGAGTATAAACACTCATTGATGCATTTAACACATGAATAAACACACTCCCACTAATGAAATTCACATTACATAACATCAGAGACCAGCCTAATACATTTGGGAAAGTGGAGTGAGCTAAACACCCTTTAGAGGGACACAGGGTTAGGCATTAGCCATTAGCTGCATTACAGCAGTGAGTGAGGAAACCATTACTGGGGACGTTAGAGTGGAGGAGGAAGAGGAGACGGCCAGATGCAGTCAACTCACCCTTGGCACGGTGGTCCTCCTCTTTGGGACATTGGCTTCCCTCCCACCACCTCCTCTTCAGTATCTCCAGCCTGTTATTCTCCTGCAGCTGGAGGATGGCCAGAGTGATCTCATCTCTGAATGGAGATCCTGGCAGATGACAGGGAAGCAAGATAAGAGCCAGTGGTGGACAAGGTGCAGCTCAAGAGAGGCTATTTCAGAAGAGTCGGGGGGGACAGGAGGGATTGTGAGAGGGTAGAATGGAGGCACACAAAAAAAGAAAAAGAAGTGCTGTTATGGCTTTGAAGTAGATACAAGTGATCTTGTGGTGAATAGAAAGAGGGGATTAGAGAGATAAACGACAAGATTACAAGCACAGGCAGAGACGGCGTACAGCTGCTGCTCACGCACAAATCAACATCATTATGAAGGAGATTCTCGAGAGCGAAGCAAAGAACTAATAAAAAAAAACTGAGCAGACACACTTTAATGTGAAGATGTTTTCTTAACTACCATAGTTTCATGCAACTATCGAGATCATGTGAAGAACACCAACACCGTCTAGGACAGGTCTGCAACCTCAGGCTCTAAAGTATTTTGTCTCTCCAATGGAATTCTTTGGCTTTAAAAATTAAAAATAGGTCAGGGTTAGTTTTAGTTAATTTATTTTAGTTTAGTTTTGTCATATCAGTTTAGGTTTTTAACTGATAACTGAGTAAAATTCTGGCAATTGATTTAATACGGTGGCCATGAAGTGCAAATCACATGAACAAATTACTTGACAAAAAAACATTTTAAAGAACATTATGAAAATGTAAAAAAGTAAAACAAATATTTTTAAGAAAGAGAATTACATTTTAGAAAACAACACTAATTTTCAGAGACCCAAATGTAAAAAACAAAAAAGAAGATTTCAGAAAACAAAATTAACTTCAGAAGACAAAATTAAATGTTAAAAAAGAAAAACATTAAAAAAAAAGAAATGTTGGAAAACGTTTGTTTTCTGATTTTTTTCTTTTTTTTTACTTTTTCATTTTGTTTCCTAGAAATGTTTTTGTTTTCTGATATTTTTTGGTTGTTTTTTTATGTTTTAGTTTCTAAAACTTGGTTTTGTTCTTTTTTTTACTTATTGTGATTTTTAAATGTTGTGTCGATTGACTTGTTGATGTGATTTGCACTTCAGGGCCACCGTAGTTTAATTTACTGTTTTCATATATGAATACATTATGTTAGATTTGATTTTTTTTTCCATTTAAATTTCAAGTAAATGTACTGCAGCAGGAGGATGTTATTTCCCAACAGGATGTATTTTATTTTGAAATAAAATTCTTGAAAAAAGCAAAAGAATTTAAAATTGAATTTTTTAGGAAACATATCCAAACCCTGTTATCGTTCAATTATATCAAATATTTAAGAGATCATTTAAAAACAGAAAAATTTAAAGGCCACAAAAACATATATTTATGGAAACATAATATGCGGCTCTCTGTGGGTTTTGGTCATTAAGAAACAGGTCCAAATAGAGCTTATAGCATTGAAAGTTGCAGACCTCTGATCTGGGAAAATCATTTAAAGGTGTTCTTTGGCTTCATGGGAATAACAGGAATTCTGAATTAAAAAGAAACTAAACTAGCTGCAGTTTTTGAAAGAGAACACATTTGGCTTTGAGCAGTGAAATATTCAGTACGTAAAACATTTTAAGCAAACTGTAGCGTAGTGTCATGTCTCACACTATTTCCTGGATTTAAAAACTAAAAGAAGAGAATAGCTTTCTGCAAAGAAAAAAAAAATCAATAACTCCTGTTTGCAAAAAGTGTTACACCTACATGAATAGAGAACGGTAAAGTTTTCTTGATTCTTTTTAGCTTTAAAGCATAATGTGTTTCCTCCCTTAGTCTTATATCTCCTTGTTTATGTCAGCTCCAGCGCTTCATTCTTCCACTCCACCGATCAATGACAGAAAGTCAAGCAACGACTGAACTCTTCCTGAGAAGAGATCTCTGTGATTTAAAGAGCTCTCCCTGTGTGCTACACATAAAGAAAAGGATAGTGCACAAGTGCCGCGCGTGTGTGGAATAACAATTGCCTCCATGGTCATTACTTACAGAATAAACACCTACAAATCCCACACTCTTAGAAGAAGAAAATCAATACAAACTTTTTCAGAACTAATTGCACAACTCAGCTCCAAACAGGTTTCTTTAAAAAAAAAAAAAAAAAAAACAGATCACACGCAGATGTTTGTCGTTCCTGCTGCGCTTTTTTCCCCTTGTTGTTTTTGTAAAAGTTAAAAGTTTTAGATCACTGGTGGCTCCCTGTCACTCATGCTCTCTGTAGGAAATGTTCAGTCTCAGCAATACTGCGCAACTCTTGACAACAGTTCAGTTTGCTGTTGACTTTTTTTTTTTTTTGGCAGATTTAAGAGTCCACTTTGTTTCCCCAGAAGTTCACTGGGTCCTCTGACAGTTGTAAAAGCTCTTAATAATCCTGTCACAAACTGTTAGAAGATAAAAAAAGGACACAATTCTTCAAAGATTTATTCTTTGGAGACATCACAAACAGAAAGTCTCACATCTGAGCGCCTCAAAAAGTCCTGCATTAAGGATCTCAAAGAGAACAAAACCTCACATCCTTGCAGGGAATGACTGCCTTCCTTTTCAGGATTGTTTTTACTGAAATACTATGTAATAAACCTTTTATATATATATATATATATATATATATATATATATATTCTAGCCAACTGAGGCTGTCTAAAGGCATAGAAACAACTATATATTGCATTACCTGTGATACTGCAAGTGTGAAAACTGTAAGCTGAATGTGGCTGTTGAAAATGCCAGAGCTGATAGCTGAAAATGCTAAAACTGATGGCTAAAAATGCTGAAGCGGATAGCTGAAAACTGAAAAATATCAAATTTTGCCAAAATAATTTTGCAAAAATATTAGCTAATCTCCAAAATTGTATAAATGACTTTAAAATGGCAAATTTTGACAAAACAGCTAACTTAATGCTCAAATATCAGCTAAACTCCAAATTAGTCTAAAAACTGGGAAAATGCCTAAATTATTCAAAAACAGCTAGTATAATGGTCAAATATCAGCTAAACGCTTTAAAAACAGCAAACAATGTCTAAATCAGCCAAAAACATCTAGTGTGTTGCTAAAATAAAAGCTAAATGCCAAATTACACCAACAAAACAGCAATTGCTGAACATTTTAAAGTTTGAAAGGTGTCACTAGCTGAAAGTAGCCTATAGGCTGTATGTGGAAGTTCATAACTTTCAAAGTGCACAAAGTTTTTGAAGGATTTGAGCAATTTCTCATTCATTTCCTAAGTGGCATTTTTGATCAACATTTCCAAACTATAAAGTTTATGAGTACTAAGAATACAAGAATTTATGTCCTGAACATTTTGATACAAAGATTGCTGGAATCGCTGCAAGTGTGATTACGTTTTCACATGCTAAAAAAACGTACGGAAAGGAGCAGGAGAATCACTTTAGTGTGAATGCTATGTAAAGCATAAGTAAACAGAAGCGTCATTGAAAAATAAAGATATAATGCAAAATATAACTGTAGTTTAACAACAACTTGGATTAAGGGGTCTAAATAAGTTCTTCAAAAGGGTAAAAAAACTGATAAAACTTCTTCTCCACTGTTTTTGTGACGTTTAAGACTTGATGAGGCTAATCATCCACCAAAGACATGACATATTCTTGTGTTTAAAGCCATTTTATGCACAATAATACTAACACAGCTTGTGGAAATCCTCCCAGAAATGTCCTAAAAGATGCATTAATTTGTCTTCTTGTGCAAAACAGAATATTTTGTCTGATAAGTCTGTGATTCATCTCTTTCACTCTTTTTAGGAAAAAACACTGAAAGTTCTGCAGATGAGAGTCTAAGTGAGTCATCTGGTGTGATTTGAGGATAGATTACTTTGAATCTTAAACATTTTATGACTAATCCTTAATTCACACATTTTAAATGAATGAAGTTGTTCAAAAATAAAATATATTTTGAAAATGTCATTGTGTTTTTTTCTCTGTTAAAGGAATTGCAGACTTGAATTTTTGCAATATCTTTCACTATTATAATTATTTATTTTGCTTTTAATTTAAATAAAAATAGTTTGATTTCACTACTGAGAACCATAGAGTTTAAAACAATGCTGTATCTGTCTAAAAATTGTCATTTCCATTCACTTGGTGCATTCATTTTGCTTTAAAATACACAGAAATGAAGTTGGAAATGTGATATTTTCGAACGGTTACCCAGTGGCATGCCGATGCCGTAGCCCTTGGTGTCCAGCAGGCCTCCGATCTGTGTGAGGTTACAGTTGAGGCCGCGATGATACTCATTCATAGTGCTCTCCATCAGAAAGGCATACTTGGAGTTGAGTACACGGGCGATTCCCTCCTCTGTGCTTTTCACAAACACACTGGGCTGCTTGGAGTACATGTAGTTCCACATCCGCTGGTAGGTCTGATAACGGGAATTCTCCAAAAAAAAAAAGACAGAAACACAACATGCTAATGTTGCAATGTCTGTGATACTTAGAGCTTCCAAAAATTAAATAAACATCTGCCATGAAATGAGAGTGAAAATTTAAACCAAACAGATGCTTTTTACAAATGAACAGGGAAGGAACAGAAAATCCACTCTGGTAAATCAGCTCACAGTAGATCGTTGAGCTCTTGACAACATATGGCGAGCTCCAACAGGATTAAGTGTTTTAAGTGCACAATTACACGTTGTATCTGAAAATGTGAGAAGAAAGGAAAAGAGCAGAAAGGGTAGCATCTGTGTGTAAAAGTATGTGTTTGTGAGGATTAAGCATTGAATGGGGTAATGTGCTGTGGCAATGAAACCAGCTTATGTAGGCAAACACAGCCTGCTCTTTTCTTACGGTGTATCCTGAGTTCAAACAAACAGCAGAAAATGAAAAAACAAATGCCACTTGGCTTGTAGCCATTTCGCATGCATGTACACAGAAAAGTAAACGCCACTTTTTTAAAGCCTCACCTACACACATACCCATAGGCTAACACACCTACACAAAAAGACACAAACACACTATGGCAAACACAGATGTCGACTCAGATGCCAGAAGCATTTTCCTAAATCAAACACAGGCGATCAGCCGCATAACAAAACCGGCCACAACTGACCAAAAGAAGCTCAGTGGACAAATAAAGCATTTAAACACGAGAACTTCAGAAATATCTGTAGATTACAGTGTGTAATGTGTGGTGAGCTTTACCATGAAGAAGGTCATGGTGCTCCCTCCGTGAATGGTCCCGTACTCGATATTGGTCTGGTCGGCCAAGTCGTCTGGAGACTCGATGGGAGCCTCCATCCTCTGGACGGTCAGGAAAGCCGCCAGATTGGCCGTGTAAGAAGAGATGATGATGAGAGTGAACGCCCACCTGTGATGGAGACACGAGAAGGAGGTCAGTCACGTGGACTTACATGATTTCATCCCAAATAATTTTGACCACAAATTTAATTCAGAGAGAAAATCCTCAAATCACTCAGCGGTGTCATTGTTCTCCTCTTCTCTTCCACTCATTGTTACCACAGCTTTTAGTGACAATTATTGAATATTGAGCACATTCAAAGTCAATGGGTTACTGAAGCAGCACCCCCAGACTAGTACTTCTGTCAGTTTGCATCATTTTTTTAATTACTGTCCTTCAAAATGGACAATATGTGGCAATATTTCTGGAATGTATGAGATTTTTAAAATGAAAAAAAACAACAAAAAATGACAAAAAAAATGCTATTAAGGTGTATGTCTTAATTAACATGGAATTGACTATCTTAAAGAACTGGACTCATTGACTCCTCCCCCCAGGTGTCCCAAAAATACCCGCCGGCTCCATAAAAACATAATCCTAAAGACTTATATTGAGAAATAAGGGATGTCGGAATTCCTTACCTACTCACTATATAGTGTGTTTCTAGTTCCAAATTCCCAAATAATAATTCCCCAAAAGTCTTTGCAAAAAGCAGTGTTCATAAATGCTCACTACATGAGCAAATATAGACCACAATGGATTCTGTTTAAACAATTTTTGCAAAAAAAATTAAATTAAATAGCTAAAAAAAAAAATAGATGTTGTAAAATGTTTGTATTGAATAAGTTTTCACTCTGTGAAATCTGTGACATCATATCCACCATTTGGAAAAAACAAAACAAAACACAATTAGTGAGAGTGTCTAAATTGCTTTTAAAATCCAGGGGCCGAGATAATCCTGCACTATATAATTTTTTAGTAGTTAGGGACTAAAGTTAGCCATTATCATTATATTTACATTTTTTTTAAACATTTTCCTATTTTTTTCCAATAATTATTAAAGTTATAAACTGGACAATCAGATGCCTGAATTAAAGTTTGTGGTCTCACATTGAATGTACAAAACATGTGGTTTACAGATTCTGCAGAGTCTGCTTTGAAGTTGAAGGGGTGTGGCCTTCCAACAAGCTCACTCCTGATTGGTAGGAGCAGTTGCCATAGAAATGACTCAAACCAACTCAGACTAATTACAGCTTACTGATAATTTCTGATCCCAACATGGCGACTGAAATTATTTAAATTTGTTGGAGCTGGAAGCCATTTATTTTTATGGTTGACATCATACTCGCTCGGTCCAGTTCTCATATCCAGTCAATAGTGTGAGGAGAGCTAATTATCCTTCCTTTTTACCGACATAAGCAAAATTATGTCGACAGTCATTTTAATCTATTGAAAACACTATATTACCAAAGCAA
>NC_050527.1:5125721-5131470 GCF_002922805.2 Oryzias melastigma
TTTGAAGTTGAAGGGGTGTGGCCTTCCAACAAGCTCACTCCTGATTGGTAGGAACAGTTGCCATAGAAATGACTCAAACCAACTCAGACTAATTACAGCTTACTGATAATTTCTGATTCCAACATGGCGACTGAAATTATTTAAATTTGTTGGAGCTGGAAGCCAGTTATTTTTATGGTTGACATCACACTCGCTCGGTCCAGTTCTCATATCCAGTCAATGGTGAGAGGAGAGCTAATTATCCTTCCTTTTTACCGAGATAAGAACAAATCTGTTGACAGTCATTTTAATCTATTGAAAACTCTATTTTACCAAAGCAACAGCGTCTTGTCTTTCTATTCGTATCGTGAACTTAAGTTGCTTAATCTTTCTAAGCAACATTCTCTAACTCTTCCATCTCACAATTATAACAGCTTTTCTTTTTCATTAGAACATTATTTGAAACCATGAATCTCATTAATTAATGTAAAAAAAAGTCCAAAAGAAGTCTGTTTGGAACCTGAAAATGCTTAATCTCTCAGCCTAATTTTGTTTCTTACTAACTAATTAACCTTTTTCCAGGTCACTAGCACCTTGACAGGTATTAAAATGAACATGCACATCCTTGATTAATGACATGATGACATGAGATGCAGGAATCACATAAATCACATGCACATTTGAAGGAATCCACACAGAGAATGGAGTCGGGGTCTCACTGTGTGCAGATGCCTTTGTTTAAACATGGTTGATATGCTTTATTTACTCATGCACTGCAGCCTTGACATTTTCCAGACATTTTCCACAGTATATCTAGCCAACTCCACGGTATTAACTTTTAGAAAATAATTGAATGGGCCCACATGTGAATACGCTAAGCGCTTTTCTGTTCTCGTGCACATTGGTACTACATCAAACGCTGTTATGTCAACACAAAACAAGCATAATACCCACTGGCACGGAGCCTCGACTCACACTCCATGTGAATTTGACTGCATAACTTGAGCATCATCTCTTGCTTCCTGTGTTTTACAACCAGGAGTCACTTGAGCTTTTGGACTGATGAATATGTACTTTACACAGAAAATCTCCAGCTGATCCTGCAGACATTCTCAAGAGTGTGTGAGCAGAAATGGCTTACATGGCCTTTGAAAGTAGGTTGATTGCTGAGTGTGCACCTGATGAGGTATTTTTCCTTTTATGTACAGATCCGTGTACTGCGTTTAAAAAAAAAGTATTTCAGAATGACTTGCATGGAGAAAACGTTCTTTAACCGCAGATGTAGTGTCAATATTGTCGCATAGGATCGTCTTTTTACTAAACAAGACAAAATAAATAAAAACCCACACAGAGATTTTTGACATTTTCAATGAGAAAAGAGAAAGGATATTTGATTAAAGGAAAGGAAAAAATCCTGTTGGCTTCTTTGGAAGCTTTTCGAATAATAATCAAGAAAGGTTTTTTTTTTCTCTCTCTCTCTCTGCCGAGAACAGAAAGCACAGCTCTCCATCTCAGCACACATCCTTCAACAAAGTGAAGGTCAAACCTCCAAGTAAAGAGGCAGCGGATACAAAACATACTGAGAGACACACAAAAGCAACAGAGCTGCCGTGTAACTTACCACACACCACTGACGCATCTGGTGGACAAGGCTCTGGGCATTATCTCTGATCCTTGCTGCATGAAGCCTCCAACAGGAAACCACAGGCTGTTTCCAAGGGTGTACTGGTTCTCCAGCATGTCTCTGCGCTCTCGCAGACATGGGTGAGGGTTGTACCACTCGTATGGACTTAGCCTAGCGAAGACACAGGTAGAATCCATTATGACAAGTTGTAATGTCTTGTCGTACGATACAATTCAACTGGTTACACAACCCTGATTTGGTTGCATGAGGAGAAGAAGATTGACATGTGCACTTGAAAATAAATAGCAATAGATCTGGGACTTGAGCTGCAGACAATCTTCAGAGTGTGATGTTATGAACTGACCTTGCTGCCAGGAAAAGCACACAGCTGACTGCCAGGTAGGCGAGCAGCATGAAGAGCCAGACAGCTGGAGAGAAAGGATCGAGGAAGGAGAAGTAACCTGGCTTCCGGCCCTGACACAAAAAAAATAATAAAAAGATGTAGAAAGATGGCGAAACAGAGTGGCAGTGACTGATTGAGGGGCAGGAGCTATGGTGCTATTAAAGACTCCATTTACACCACAGGAGGGCAGTATTTTTCCCTGCACTTTGATGCAATGTCTGCAGTGCTTACTCTAACGTTCCAATCCATAAACGGCCTTTTTCACACCGCCTTCTGCTTTAGCTTACTTGGAGCGCATCCAAAACCTCATTAGCAATGTAAAGCTGCCACTGTTACCCAGTTACAGGGCTCTGACTTTCTGAGCAAAATAAATTACAACTATAAACTTCAGCGTGGACTCAGTGGATGCAGAAAGCAGCGCACAATAGGAACACAATCATCTGCTTCAAAGAAGAGGTCAAGTGTTACGCAACAGAGAGTCTGCTTTATTTCAGAAGTGTGGGCTGCTTTCTGCTTTATGAAATTGTCGGCTTAAAACAGTGAATGGAACAGGAATCAAATCCAGTGGAAGATCTGAAGAGTATCAGCCCAGCGGGGGCCCTGCAGCCTCAGATAACACCCTTACCAGTTGAACTCTGTACAAGATGCTGATCCCCAGGGTCATGAAGGGCTTAGAGAAGTCGATAACTTTCTCTCTTTCTGATGTGATGGTGAAGGCCGCCACAGCTAGGTCTGCTTTCTGGATTGACAGAGATAGATAGGGTGGTTAGATAGCAGCAGGGGAGAGGGGGAGATAGATGTTGTGAGGCAGGGAGAGAAAAAGGACAAGGATGGAGGTGCAAAAACAGAAAGTACGGATGTTGCACAGTGTAAAATAAAACCAGAATTTCCACTACCCTTTTTTTAAAAACTGAAAAATAGATATGAACTTTGTCCTGGCGGTATTTATCCACCCTATGTGGGTCTAATTGAACGTAAGCTCTGGATGGCTGGTCTTTCCACCTGTTCAAACCTGCAGGTCCCTGGTCATTCTGCCCTCCCTCCATCTCCTCCATTAACCACTAATTGATGAACATGGACCGCTAATTAGAGCAGAGTGATCAGGCAATCGAGGGGGTTGGGAGGGAGAGGAAGCCTAGAGAGCTGAGGGGGGCACCAGTGTTGCAGACCTCACACAGGGACCACAGTCTGGTAATTGAAGTATGCCATACGGTAATTAAGCAGAGAGGGGGTCTCATTACCCCGCTTCAACCAGTTTCAGTCAAAAAGGCTTGGACAGGGAGGCAGGAGTGACAGCAGTTTCAGGGTAAAGTGGGGAAGGCAGTGCAAGCAGTTCCTCTGCTCTCTTTTGGAGAATTATCAAGTCAGCCTTTGTCCTACATAAGAGTCGGATTCTCCTCTGAGGGCAATTTGAGACATGGGAAGTTACAGCAGAGTTGTGGTTTGGGGCTACAGAGCAGGCATGTGAGCGTAAACTGAGGGTGTGTGAACATAATTGTTCTCGTAAGTAGAACACTGTTGTGCACGGCCCTGCGAGTCCTGCAGAGCACTCACCCTGTTGATTAGCTCTCCAACCATGCCAGTCCATGAGCCGTTGGGCTCGGGGGCCCCATACAGCCCATCATCCACCAGCTTAATCTTGAAGGAGAACTTCAACATGTCTGCCAGCTCCTTCAGCATGTCCACGCAGAAGCCCTCGTACTGGTCGTTGCCCTGGAAATCTTGATAATTGTCCTTACGCATCACATACGGATTTTCCTGCACGAAGGAAACACACGAGGAGCTTCAGACCCAAAGAACAAACTTTTTCAACATTTTTTCTAATTAAAATTTCCAGAATTTGAATAATACATTATGTCAGAGACCCACTCCATGGAAAATTGTGTTTTTGGTGTTACACATATAAGGAAAATTAAGATTAAAATAGCATTTCTGTGTGTTTATTTATTCAAATCGTTGTGAATTAGGAGGAGATAAAAATACCCAGCTGTAACTGAACGTAGGTGCTACAATCACCCGGCCGCAGGCTCCTTGCTTCGCTCCATTCTGACACATCCTCTTGTAGACAAATAGATCCTGGACGTCTTTGTTTTCCTCATCTGACCTGACATTTGGCACCAGACTGATCAGCTGGATAGCTCTAATATTGCTAGCATTTTTGTTGCAACAATAATGATAGGTTGGAGTTGTGACGGGAGAGTGTATACAAAGGGATGATGGGAAATGAGGGCAGGCTTACACTGCCCATCACTTAGAGGCAAATTATATGACATAATCACGATAAAAAAGACCGCTGGGAATGCTTTACTATGGATCAAAAATATTTAGAGTTGGACTTTAAACTTAAAGAAAATATAAGATGCAATATCAGTACTCTTCTAAAAGTGTGCTGTGTGTCAGTCAAGAACATTTGTAATTCTTAGAGGATTAATTAGAACAAGTTTAACTTTGTATGCAGGTTTTCTAAATAATTATGTCAGGAACTGGTAGTGAAGGACATAAAGTTACAGGAGAGCAGGTTTCATGGCATGACTAAAAAAAAATGATAAACAAACTTAATCATGAACAAACTGTTCAACAAGAGAAAAATTTAACGTGACAAAACTAACCTGACTTAGATTATCTAAAAATCAGACACTGGTGATCACCTAAATTTAGATTCCTATGGGTAATTCGCCAATAAATTCAGGTACAATTGTGACATGGGGAACACACAAAACATGACAAAAACCAAGAAGACACAACCAAGATCAGACAAAGAGGAACAATCCTCACACATGCATAAAATACCACATAAATTATATTAAATTGAAGTTTTTCAAGTAAACCTTTCTTAAAATTATATCTAATATGCAAAAAAAGTCTGCTAAACAAATTACTTTTACCTGTGGCTTTTACAAGGTAAAACATTTTTAGTTCACTAATTTTATAAAATATTAATGAGCTTTAAACATCTAACTGTTGCTATTTATTTACAAGGAAGTTACGATAACTTAAGAGTAAAATTGTGTTGACTTTACAGGTTTTCAAAGTGATTTAGTTGTGATTTGTACTAGTGTAAATCGATGTATATTTTTTCCTGTAGTGTAATTTACGGTCCAACTGTATTTTTCATTGAACCCCAGTTACTGGAATAATTCCATTAAAAACAACCCAAAAAATGTACAGGGTATTTATTTACAGATTGTGAAAATAAAAAGACTGAATCACACAATTATTATTTATTAAGAAAAAAAAATCTCTTAGATATAAAAAGAAGTAGGAAGAAGCAAAATTTTTTTGACATTTGCTCCCTCGCTCCTTTAATCATTCACATTCACTCTGACTCATTATTTTGCCTCAGCTGCACAGTAACTAAATATATATGCAAAACAATAAACGCAGCGACCAGCCCATTAGCCAACGCAACGCTCTTCTCCCTCTAAGCTATGTCTTTTTAAAACGCTTTGTTTATGTTTTCCCTTAAGTTGAGCATCATTTTTAGTCATTTCAATAAATGAATATAAAAAAAAACAACTTAAGCCGTTCCACAAACACGACATGTTTGTGCAGAAATGTCAGGAGGTGATCCAGTTTTCAAAGCGCTGTACCCTCTTCACAAGCTGGTATCAGATGTGGCACAAAGGTCTTTTTTCACACTACAAGGAGGAAAAGTAATAACAGGCACCCAGACTGACTAGATTCAGTACAGATAATTCAACAGTAATGGCATTTTGTACATATTGCTATGAGTTCTAGTTCAA
>NC_050527.1:5131540-5155090 GCF_002922805.2 Oryzias melastigma
AAACCAGATTACGAAACTCAAAAATACTTTTTCTCCAGGAAAACCTGGTGAAGCAATTCCTGGAAATACAGTGTAACCAAGTAACACCGGGTAACTATGTCAGGAGTTATCTCCTTTTATCACTTGTTTCAAATTTGTTGTGACAAACACCCTTAAGTGCTCAGTTGTTGCTATGGTGTTTATTATCATTTATAAAGTTGAAACTTTGGAAAAAAATTTTTGCGTGATTTTAGCCTGTGTTTAAATCAGATAATAAAGGAGCCATTTCTTATTTCATACTTGCCATCTCAAATGTTTCATTCAAGCATAAAAACAGTTATCTCTACCTTTATGTTTTAAAAGAATAAAGTAAATACATCCCATAGACTTTACTCATAGCTATGCTTTAATTTATTTTAGCTTGAGGGTTCCTCATCCATAATTGCATAAAAGAATAGTATAATCTAAAATATTCATTAAGTAAAAATGTATTTTTTGTCTCTTGCTGGTCCCTTTTATCTTTGTTTCATCCCTGCAGAGAACTGGGGAGTTCTTTATTAGTGCCGATTCATACAATGAAAGCAAACTAAATTCTCAGTAATTACATGATAAATGTCAGAAAATTTCACTGTGAGACATTTGAGACGAGACTCTTTTATGAGGGGTTTCCAGTTTGAGTTTATCTTGACCAATACAGCTCACATGAAACCAGAATGTGCAAAGGATCAGAAAGCATGTTTTTAATCCATCTGGAGGGAATGTCCAGAACATTCAAATGTTTTCCAACAATGTGGTGGTCAAGAGGAGAAAAGAACAAACAGATTCAGACTAAAAGATCTCCAACTGACTATTATAGTACGGTAAATTGGTGAGGGACGCCAAGCCGTGCTGTCTCCAAGACTGCTTGACTTATCTCTGCCGTCTGTTTGAGGTATCACACCTGTAATGAAAATGCTTATTTTCATCTAAAATGTTTATGAAACCCCAAAAAAGATGTTTCTGTGCATCATTTAGATGCTGACATTTTGATTTTAGAAATTGTATCCTTTTTTTTAACCAGTTTATAGGTTTAATATTCATCTTAGAGCTTAAAAAAGCACAAGGATGAACCCGATACAGATAAATAAAGGTTGACTGAAGAAGAATAGTGATCATAAAGGAAAAGAAAACATAAGTGAATATAATCTTCTACAACCATATATATTTCTGGACTTACTCCACTGTTTTATTAACTAACCCTTTTCAATCATCTTTTCATCTATTCTAAAATCGCTCCCAGTGGTCTTTTTATTAAGATTTTGCCATTCTTAGCAAAAACTAAATATCATTTTCAAAGACATTGTTTCTGCAGAGCGGCTCATTAGAAATATCACTCTTGGAGTTGTGGGCGGTACTGTCTGGCACAGAGAAAACCCCGCCCCCTCATCTGTTTACACCCTCTCCAGCTAGCTTACAGCCCCTCACACCTTCAACCTGACATTGCTGGTGCAACAAAAATAGCGAGCATTATTAGAGCCATCCAGCCGTACAGTTTTCAACCAGATTCCAGCTCAGACGAGGAAAATGAGGACAAACATGGATCTATTTTCTGCAAGTGGATGAATGGAGCAAAGCAGGGAGTTTATGGTCTTTCATACTCCATTTTTTCAACTATCCCTGATTTATCACAATTCTAATAAAATAAATTCTCACAATTTTAAGCTTTATTTTTTTATATGTGTCCTCCGTCGTGGGAAAAATGCTTTGAGAACATCTTAAAAACACCTAAAAACATGATTTTTATTGACATACACATACATATTCTGGAAACAATTGAACTGTTTGCATAAAATGATCAACAGAATTAATCCATTGATTTTCTAGCTGGATCCTGACAGAAATCTGGCTCAGACTCGACTGAGAAAAAGCTGAGAATCAGCTGAAACGCGTGAAGCAGCTGCTGATGGGAAGCGGCGGCTGCATCGGCAACACACATCCAGCTGAAGGACAGATAGACATTATTAGAAGAACGGGATTCTGGGAATCCTGTGTTACCACTAACACATTGTTTTCAGGGCTCTGTCACTGCAGATGACAGCTACAGCGACAGTTAAATTACCAGAAACAGAGCAAATCATTGCATGAGCTGCAGCAGAACAAAAACAGCTCCGAGAGTGAGGACACTGACAGTTCCTCTGACCTTACCAGAATTGTTGTGACAATGAGGCTCTTGTTTGCCAGCGTTTCTGAGACATTAATATCCAGGCTGGTGGAGTTCATCGCTAAAGTGTTGTTGGAGTACCAGATCCCGATCTGAGAGAGAGAGAGAGGACGACGTCAGAGAAAATCAATGAATATTAATGGAACAGTTCAAAGAAAGCTACAAATAACATCAAGTCTTAATCCTTATGGTCTATTTCACCGTTCAACAGCTGCAATTCATAAATGTACTTGTAGTGGAGTGCATTCTTTAAAAAAAAAAAACCTTTCAGAGCAATAAACTGAGAACTACATGGCAACGAAGAAAATGAAAAGCTTTCCAGATGAGCAGTTTGATTGTCCTGTCACTTTCCTTTACTCACACCTTTCTTAAATTGCAGAACAGCATATTTATTTCAGTTTTATGGTTCCACTAAAGTCACCTAAGTACATAAGTGTGCGATTATGACCTCGCCTCTGTGCCGGGTGGATCAGCTGCTCACAGAGGCATTTCTTTTGGATATTACTCTTTCAGCAGGTCGACAGAGAGGTAATGGTTCCAGCGGACGGAATCGCAGCGTTTCTATGACATTCTTTATCCTGCCCCGACATTTAAGAGGGGGCCTTTTATCTGCCAGACGCCGCTGCCTGCCTACAGTGGGGATGTCACTGTACAAAGGGGTGGGCAGAGTTAAAATGTTAATTGCACAACAATAGCCTGCACTGAGTTAGAGTTTAGCCTTCAGATGCCGTCTTCTCTTTTATGTTTTGGTTCTCTGTGGCATGAAAGAGTGCTGACTGACCAAGAGCAGGTGACTGGGGTACAAAGAGAAAATGGATGAAGAGAAAATATTTTCTACAACCTTTAAAATCAAACATTTAAATGCAAAATAACATTTTTTTCTGATACTTACTGAAGCAAGGACAATAAAGAATACTTTTTATAAAAGGTAACACCTTACAATAAGAGTCCCTTTATTAGTGTCAGTTATTGCATTAATAAGTATTTACTATTAAATAATACACTTAGTAATTCAGAGTAATGCATGAAAGTGTCTGTTAGCATTTAACTGTTAAATAAAGCTTCATTACCCATTAACTAATGTTAATAAAGGGGTACCCTTGTTATAAAGTTTTGCCAAAAAATACATGCAAATTTCAAGATTTTTTCTTTTGGTCATCCATTTGTTTGACTATATTTGGCCAAACTATTTCTGGTCAAACATGAAATTAAAAATAAAGAGTCTGATAGATTTTACATTCCCACCTTTATGTTCAGAGCCAGTAAAGCCAAATAGGCCCCAAATGGTTAAATAGTGGGCAGAAAATTTGGGACCTCAATGGGTTTTTCAACAATTTCTGTGGTGGCCCCACCTGTGTTTGATCACAAGTAGTGTTTTAATTATGATTATGAAGATTTTTACCAAAATCCCACAACCTAAAGTCTTTAAAAAAAAAATTATGTTAATCTGAACCCTTTGTTTCCAAAATCTCCTCTGAGGGGGCGTGGCTTTTGGTACTGAGCTGAGCAGCTCCGCCCCCGTGTGATTATCATAGCTCTGTGTCTTGCAAGCGTAAATCTTCACCGCAGCTGCTACATCAAAATATCAATCAATATCTGTAATATCCAGCCTTGTGGTTCTGATCCGGATGTCAGCTCGGACAAGGAAGTGAAGATCTTCATGGTCTGAACTTCCTATAAAAAAAATCTTGATTCTTTCTCCTTTCAGTTCACCAAAGACTCTTTTAGCTAATTCTCTAATGTTTATTGACGTTGCTGTGATCAATACATTCAATCCATTGGTTTCTCAGAGCAGAGTTCTTGGGAAAATGATAAAATCTAACATCAAAACGGCGGCTCATCTAACTGCGGTCAAATAAGCCGCCGTTCACATCTTTGTGGTCAAATCAAGAACCTTCGTGGAATGTCTGGATTTTCCAGCGTTCTCAGTCCTGCTACCGTAAGTATTGTATGAAACTCGCACAAAAATCCAGCGACGGCTGATTTGACCACGGAAATGTGAACGGCGGCTCATTTAACCACAATGTGAAGATACCATCTTCTCTTCTCCAGAACCTGAACACGCTAGCCGGGCCAGATGAGGGGTTTAGTGCAATGGTTCATTAATTCAAACAGATAAATAATATAATATCATATTATCAAAAATCCACATTTTGCTGCTGCGCAGATGTTTTATCTACATTCACGTCAAAATTGTGATACATCAGAAAACCTATAAAAGTATTTAACTTTTTATTTGGCTGCTTTTGCTGTTTTTCAGCTTTTTCTTTGCATGCAAACATACTTTGAAAATCCTAATGACGTTCAGACATAGGAAAAGCCGAGCAAATGTTCCTACTTGCATTTGAAAAAAAAGACTGCATAAACTGCCTTTCAAGTCATTAAAAAAACAAGGAGAACCTAAAGCCGCATTCTTTAAAACTGTTCTGTGTTCCACAAGTAATAAGAATTCCACCCTTTGGGGCAAAAAGTTGTCAAGATCAATAAAGTCTATTTATTGTTTTGATCAACTTAATTTCTAATTAGAAGCAGAACAATAAATAAGCTGATAAAAATATCTTTTGAGTAAATCCAGCTCTACACAACATAAAAGGATAAATAAACTTAATTAATAATCTACAGAAATGTTTCACAAAATGGACAAGCAGAGATGTAAAACCCAATTAATTAGTGTCAATTTGTAATGCATATCAATCAAACCTAAGGTCTAAGGTGAACTATTTATTTCATGGTTTTATTCGTAAAGTAATTAACTTATTCTGTTTACTACATGGACAGTCCAAAGACGCGAAACACTGACTGGACCTGATAAGACAGACGCAGATTAGCAACCGTTATACCACAGCTTCAGAGCAGCTAATGTATTCCTGTTGCCCTCAGCTAGAATAAACGTTACACATATTTAGATGTGACACATGAGTCACATCTGCTGACATGCTACACTTAGGGGCTGTCAGGTGAAACACAAATCTGCTTCACAAAATGCAGGTCTTGTTACCACGAGAAGAGCGTGAGATGAGGTTGCCCTCAGTGTTAAACGCTTTCCCAGGCTCTGTGAAATCACACGGGTGACCTGCAACCAACCCAGAGCCTGAGGGCGCTGTGACCCGGTTGCTGCATGATTGCAGGTGACTCCTGACCTCTTTGTGGCCTCCTCTGTGTTTCTCCAGGATCCGCAGGGTGTAGTTGGTCCTTTGACCTTTGCTGTTGAACTCCACGCGCCCCGTCAGGCCATCGTATTCCACCTGTTCAGGAGAAGCAGAAGCAAGGAAGGGATGAAAAAAAGGAGATTACTTATACAGGGAAAATGAAACAAGACAAAATAACAAATAAAGTCTGAGCTATCTTTATAACGCAAGCATCCCATCACTGTCCACCTTCATCAAATGAACACAGCTAGCGTGATTGGGAGAAAAATTGAGGGTAAAAGTCAGCAGAAAACAATAGGACTGGTGGCTAAAGCTGGACGCGACAAGAATGATCAGTTTACAGATAAACCATGAGAAACTGACTGATGGAGAGGCTCAGACAGGGCAGAAGACAGAGACAACAGCTCTCTAATGAGATTCAGACCTGCACCTCACAGCTCTGCTCCGCCACTCCAACACCCAGGTGCTGACACACATTGTACTGCAGGAACTATGATGAATGGCAGAGTGTTGAAGATGGAGCACACCATGATGTTGACTAACAAAGACAGATGCCGGGCAGATGGGTCGCTGGCAATGAGAGAGAGGACTCGGGCTGCCTTGACAACAGGTCGTCGATGAGAAAAACAGATGACTAGAGATGGGAGATGAGAAAGAACGATAAGAGACAGAGGTTACATGCAACGTGGAATGAGGGTGACGCACTGTGTGGTTACATGTTTACATCGAGTCACTGGAAAAGCAAAAAATAAATGCAATTTTAGAATCGATTTGTCATTCCTGCAGATACAGAACACATCAGTCACTAATTTTTGACTTTTTCTTATCTTATCTAAGATTTGGCACAAATAAAACAGTACCTTTTGTCTGGAAAATTGTCTTAAATTTTTATTAAAAAGCATATAAATTAGTTTGCTGAGATATTTGCTCTTGTTGTTCTTTTGAAGTTACACATAAGACTTTCAATATATGTTTTGAAAACAAATATTTTGTGGTTTTCCACACTTTTTTTTTCAGACAGTTTTCTGTTTCTGTAGGATTTTATGTCTAGTGTGTAAAAACAACATTGAAAAATAACAAATTAAAAGTTCAAGACGCATAGGTGAGGTTTAACTGCCTAAAATGATACCAGGTTAGTCAACAAGTACTGTGTCAAATTGAAAATACAGAAGAAAAACCAAAAATAGACAAAAACTGAACTTTAGATCCTATAGGTTCCAATTAAGGGTTAAATAATATGAATATTTCTCCTATTATCTGTGCTACAATTGTTTATTTTATTAGCCAACAGTCCACAACAACAAAGCTTTAGTTTCAATTTAGCATAATTTAATTTCCCTTCAAGGATCAATAAAGCATTTCTAAGCTAAATTAAATAAAGCGACACACATGCTCATCTTTTACAGGCTTACAAACCCGATTGTACTTAAGACGTATTTTATGAGCTGATTGATTGAAAATATGAGCAAATTGATTTTCAGCCAGGAGTTAGGAAACTGTTTCAACCCTAATTTAAAATCCTGATTTAGGATCTTAAGTATTTTGTAACAAGCAATTTCCAGCATTATGGGATGATTGGAGAAAAGGGAGCTGGTTGATCAATAATAAAAGTGATTATTATCTACCGCCTCTCCTGATTTGCTGCAGGATCAATGAGCCTGATGCTACTCGCTGCTCAACCGAGTCTGCATTTTAGACAAAACAAATGCATTTATTTAAACTAAAACCAATAAATAGGTACCCATTTTTAAGTAATGTGTATTGACATAAAAAAGTCTGTCTGCTAGGGATATAAGTTTGCAGATGCCTTGAAATTTGATAATCATCAGTTATTAGAAAAGTTAGGCTGTACCGTTTAATTTTGTGCAGCTTTAGCAATAAAAACCTAATGATCTTTTCATTATTCTTGTTTAAATGTTAACTTTCTTCATAAATATTGATAAAAAGACAGCAATAGGAAAAAAGTGATGAGCTAAATACATTGTTTGTTTTCTTGCAGTGAGCCTTTTGCAGTAATTAAAAACTGCATTCATGAGCATCTCAGTTTTAAAACTAAACGAATCTCAAGGCCACAAAAGATTTTTTTGAAGACATTAAAAAAACATCTGATTAGTGATTTTGTGTTTCACAGTAATTATAGTTATTTGTCCTTGGTTTGCAAGTTCTTTGGTCATTTATTTGTTTGAAAAAGATCTGCCTGTTTTACAAATTAGGCCGCATTAGTGTCTAGAACCCTTTAGTTTGATTAAAACCCGAGCTTTGTTCTACTGACCCATTAAAAAAAAATTGTAAAAATCAAATGTTTATTCAGGAGATTAAAGAAATATTTAGTCATTTAGGTGTTCTGTTAAGTTATGAGTATTTGATGCTTCGCCTCACTAATCATCTGCACTCTCTACGCCTGGAGGATCAAACCAAGAAGTGAGTGAAGTTTTAAACTAAATATTTTTGATTTATATAAGTTTTTCTAATGAAAATAAAAACATAATCTGAATACGCTTATGTTTCATGTCTGGTATTTGATTTATACTAATGTTTTTCCAAAGAAAAATAATCCTCATGTGTAACTTGATTTTTTTTTGCTTTCTTTTAACTTTTGATTATTGATTTGCATATGCTATGATAAAGTCTAAAATATTGTTATAACTACTTACATAGTCGCGTGATTCATTGGTACTCCTGATGACCTGAATCTGTGTTGTTGAATCAAGTTATGAACCGGACAATGATAATTCATGAAAAGGAAATGGTAAGGTCGACCCAGGGTGGGGTTATATAAGTTTGCTTCCTCCCACTCCCTTGAAACAATCTATAATTTGATGCCTAGTTATCTTTTGTCGGACTTATCTTATACGGATGTAAACCTCTGTTGATTGTACTTCACCTGGATTTTTCTTCTGGCTTTGGTTACTAGAAATAAACCATTTCAATTCAGTTAAATTTAATTCAATTTAAAGAAAAAATGCGAATTTTCTTTTAAGGAATTGTGAAATACTTACAATTTTTGCAAGTTAAAGACCTATAGACAAAAAAAGCACATATTTATGTTTCTTCTGATAAAAAAACACCTTATTGAAGTAGATTTAATTTAATCCCAGAATGCATCACTGAACCAAAAATAGTTCACTTACGTTATTTTGGTTTTAGCCATTTTGAAATGCAAAAAGTCTGATTGTGGTTTACATTCTGTATTTAGAATCATTTTTTCTAATGTCAAAGCCCTTCTGCAAGTAAAAAAAAAAGCTGTGTAATTTCATGTTTTTTATGGCTTTGAACAAAAATGAGACTTTAAATAATGTTTAATAATTGTTCTGTTTTCCTTTTCCCTCATCTAAATATATTTCTATTAAGAAAACCACATCAAAACTTTATAAAAAAAACCTTTTAGCCCATTTGGATATTTTTTAAGCTGGTGGAGACATAAGCACATTTGTTATAAAACATTAAAATGACAGCTTTTGAGATTGCACTATAAAAAGTAAAACATTGGATCACTTATCAAAAGTTGTGTAATTTGTTACATTTAAAATTATTCGTTTTTATTACATTGAGGATCTAAAAATTAAACTAATGATTTTAAATGTAACAAATTACACAACTATTGTTAATTGATCCAATGTTTCACTTTTTCAGTGTAGATCATTTTTTACTGTTTCTCATCACACTAGAAATGCATCCCGATCCATCATCATGCTACACTGTGTGTGTGAGTGTGTGTGTGTTCACATATATGCCGCATAAGTTAACATATTTTGTCAAACATTCAGCAGGCATGCACGCTCATGAAGCATTTACCATCCGCAGATAGTTCATGAGGCTGGTCCCGTGTTGCCAGATCTGAGGTGAGGTGCAGCTCAGTGGCTTCACTCCAATTTCCTGGCTGCGGTTCAATTCCCTCACCGCCCCCACCACCACGTGCACCGCATCGAACATCAGCGCCGAGGAGAGCTGTGGAAGGAAATTATGTACAGGAGATACGGAGAGAGAAGAATGCAGAAAGTAATGAAGACGGAGATGCAAGCAAATATGATTGGAAGCGATAACAAGGATGGATGGGGAGGCAGGAAAAGGAAAAGACAAAAGGGATGTTGGGAATGAGTAAACAAGTGGGAAGGGGCCGTAGATGGATACATTAACACTTATTAAAAACAAACCAAAGACTTTTTTCATCTCCATTATTGGTAAATGATTTAGAGGGATTTATAAAACATTTTACTTCTAATAATTCACATCCATGATACTAACCGCTGGGCCGGGATACGTTAGATCACAACCCTCTCTCCAGGACAGGTTCAGGCTCCTGATGAACTCCAGGTAGAAGGGGTGTGTGGTGTTAAACATAGAGAAACCAACAATGTTGGATTGCTCATCCACTATGTCATCAAGCCTCAAGAGAGGAAAGTCCTGGAAAAAAAGCAGCAGAGGAGGATTTGGGTGTTTGCAGAGAGAAAGAGGAAATTCAAGTGAGTGACAACGTTGACACAGTATCTGGGAAAGATAAATAACTGTGCAAAGACTGGAGCAATAAAGGGAAATATGGGCTGCTGGGAGGGAAACATCTAATATTTGACACAGAGAGGCGGAAGAAAGGATAAGGTTTGCTGAGAAGGCGGAGGGTGGGGGGCCATGCAGGGAACAAGAAAGGCTGAAATAACTCAAGTAGCGTTTCAAACCGATGTGCATAAAAGTGCACCTGAAAGAACACATCAGAGGGCAAACACAGAAAAAAAATAAATCAGATATGAAATGACACATTTATTCAAATGCTAAAAGGTGATGAGAGCCCTGCACATCAAAAGGCAGATTAAAGGAGAGGAAGTGTAGAGAAGGTGGAGGTTGGCAAAAGCAAAAGCAAAAACACGCCGTTGTCACCTTCACACATCCCTTCCTTAAACAACATGTTTGTCTCTCAGATCTGCTCCTCCCTGTATTCCCTCTTTCATCTCCTCAAACTTTTTCCTCGTTACCTCTGTTCTCCTCCCCTTATCGAACCGCTCCTCCGCCTCGACACCTCGGCTCGCGCCAAGACAGAGGAGGAGGAGGAGCAGGAAGGTGGAACATGTGAAAATGATGGAGAGGAAGGTGAAGAACCGCCGTTCTCTTACCATGGTGGTGAGGATGTACTTATAAAAAGCGGATGTCATCCCCAGCTCCGATGCCTGTCGGACACAGAGAAAAGAAGAAATAAAATAAAGAGGAGGCAGGTGGAGGCATGGGAGTGAAGAGAGAAGGAGATTGATGGAATGAGAAAGAGGACAAAGTTAATGGAGACAGTCAAAGAACAAAACAAGGGAGGCTTAATCACAGAGCTTACTGAACATTTTGTTGAGGGCAGACGGCCACTCCACCAGAACACATCCCATTCCAACTGTCTGACTGAGCCGGCTAATGGAATTAAAATGAACAAGAACATCTGCGTCCCATCAAGGTTAGAGATGTTCTTTTGTCAACAGTTTTCAGAGGAGTGTGAGTGACACGCACAGCAATTTCTAGGCCCATCGTGATAATTGCTATGCGTGCTTATTTGACAATAAAGTGAAAAGGCGTTTTTATGGGCTCCATGTCCAATTTGTTTACATAAGTGACTCAGATCTTTAGGTTTATTTTGGCACTCTGTGCTGCTCGTTTCCATCCAGCGTCAGTCAGCCTGCTCTCTCCTTCAGTGCCGGATGATGCTCACTCACACCTCACAGAGTGCAGGAGTAAATTAACCAGCTGAGGGGTGGAAAGTGAGTCGATGGAAGGGAAAAGTTTCCTGCCGGCTGCACAATTCCAGAAGGAAATCCCTCAGCTTTGGTGTAGGAATATTCTTTTATTGGAGCTGAATGCTGAAAAGGACCAACACCATGAGTGAGAAGAAGACTGAACGATTCTCTCAGCCAAGAAACGAACAGCTGGACTCTCCGCTCATCTCTCTACTCCTGCAGACAAGCTGCTATTAGGGAAGATTTTTTGCACAATGATCCAAAAATGAGCTCAACAGTGCCAAATTAAATGCAATTAGGAATACTGTCGCTTGTAAATATAGTCAAATAAATGCAATGTTTTTAACTCTAATGAAAAGTTTCATCATAATTTGCAGTAGAAATCCATTTCTTGGACAGCTATTCTAGTCTTAGTTTATCACTATGGACATGCATAGCAGGACACATAATCTCTGCTGTCGCTTATTGCATTCTGCACAGCCGAAAGAGGGACGGACACAATGACGGGAAGTCGCTTTGGCCGGCTTAACCCTAGAACACGTTCACTATAAAAAGTTACACCATCACTTCTGCTGGGTCATTTTTGCCTGATATAATACACCCAATGAAAAGTATTTGTCATAAAAAAATGATAGAGTAGTTTTATTTTATTTTCAACTGTAGTATATGTACCGAAATGCAAAATAATAGCACGACGATCCAAAAAATATGATCGAAAATGACTGAAAAATTAGAAATTTGAAGAAAAAAAAGCTTAAAAAAATGATAGTGTAGACTTAGTCTTTAGTACACCCATTCCTGAGACATGTAAGCGTTAACCCACAGACCCATGACACTCATAAAAACGCAACATATTGAAGATAATTTAAATTATTGGGGGGAAAAAAATCACCCAGCGAGAGTGCTCTGGGGTTAAGCGGCTTTCATGACTCTTAGTTCAATATTCATCCGTTTATTTCTAGCACCCATTTATTGTAAAACTATGAAAATGATCAACTCAAATATGGATTCAGGTGTGAAATCAAGTAAAAAAAAATCTGATTTATTTAGGATATTTGTATTTTTTTTCCATTTCAGCTCTGAGTTTAGATACATTTTTTACTAAATTTGCTGAAATTATCTATTAATGGTCTATTAATATCAATAAAATACCACTCAATGTGACTTTTTTTTACAATTTATATCAACTTTATATTTTATTCAAACAGATTTATATAATATTATTTCCTGTTTAGCATTAAAAACAATAAATATAAACATTTTGCAATAACAAAAATGCTATCTGTGGAACATTTAGGAGGTGGTTTGATGTATTTACATTATATTAAGACCTGAGAAGCACAACTGATATGAGCCACTTCTCAACGGTGAATTTCCCGATGACTCCCTCTGTTTGCTCTGTGCACAAGTATCTTAAAACCAAACATGTGTGGGTGGTTCTCAAAAACATATTGACGTTTCAGACCTGACCTTTTTCAGGATGAGATAGGACACTGAAGCATTGGCGTCTATGATGATGGTGGCTACTTTGTCGTCACGGATCTCCTTGAGGAGCGGCGTGGGGTCCAGGTTGTCGTCCAGCATCCTGATCGACAGCGTCTCCCGTGAGATGAGGAAACGGCGGACCAGTTCCTCCAGCCTCAGCAGGCCTGCATGGGGGGAGGAGCAGAGCAGATCCAAAGCTGGAGATCAGTGATGAGATCAGTCAACATGGTTCAAACTCCAACTTAAATAATCTGCAAGGACAGAAGAAACCGTCTGTGATTCCTGGACATATATTGGTTTGATTTTTGCCAAGCAGAGTCGATGGTTTGTCTGAATCCTCTGAAAATTAGAAATCTCTTAATAGAGGACTCAAAGCATGAGTTTTGTAGAGAAATCTCTCAGAAGATTTCAATCTTTCTTTAAAAAAAGTATATGAAGGATGAGAAGGATTTTAATGTTTGATTTAGGGATTGGGATCAGTTGCTAATTTCAATGGATCCAATGTTATCTGATTCCATCAGGCCAGACGAGTTCTTTAATTTATGTTGAAGATATTCTGCATCTTTTGATTAGAACCTTTATTCTGAAAACCCATAAAGATATATCCAACATTTTCAAAGATGAGGATTGATCTTGTATGATATGATCAAGTAAGTGAGCCATGCTTGCATATTATATATTTTGAAGCAACAAGGCCAGATTAAAGGTGATTTTAGGGTTTTTCTTGCGTGGTCCGTCACACTAAAAGATTAATAAAATTACCACAAATGAACCACAAATTACCGCTTTTTGCAGTTGATTCTATCACTGCATCATCTATCTATTTACGTAGATATGTGAGATATTTCTGTGAAACTAAATTTTTATCAACAATTCCTGATGCCTTAAAATTGCAAAAATACAGATACATCATATTGTTATGTGTACAATTGTACATATGTTTATACTTTTAACATATGGAGGTCAGATAAGTCATATTTATGAGTTTAAATGCAAAAAGGGTTAAATGTGTCAAATAAACTGCAGTACTGTTGTTATTTTTGTAGCTGTTTAATTAAAACGATTTAATTACAAGTCTAAGTTACTGTTACTGAAGAAGCAAAATCTATTTAAACTTTTTGGAAATTAAATTTCCCCAAAATCTTAACTAATTCTTATTCTTCCAATTCTAAATCATCCCATAAAGTTAAAAAAGGCACATAAAATATATATTAATTTAGAAGCACAAAGTATAACACATTAATTTCACCTTTGGGGAAGTTGTGAAAGGGCGTTTTGCAGAATATTTTTCTGTAGATTTAAATATTTAACAATAATCAAGGAATCTTTGTAGCACAGTCTGTCCCCTGTTCCTATGCAACAGATATGTGTAACTTTTTTCAAACTGCACTGACTTAAAGGAAAACATTTATCTGTTAAACTTTGGAAGATACTGCATAATCCCCAACTATAAACATTTATTGAACCCGCAAAACGTTTGAAGTTTGTTCTTAGAATAAAAAAATAAAAACCTACAGAGCCCCTAAAGGGGAACTGAAATAAAAAAAAAAAAATGAAGCAAAAAAATAATGATTCTGGTTACTTTTTGTTGCACACCAGATAGTAATTGGTGCTCTCCAGATGATATCTGGTGCGCACTAGATAGTAAATGTTTTTTTTTTTTATTTTTTTCTAAAAATTAAAATACTTTTTTTTTCTTGTTACTAGCTAGTGCGCACCAGATAGGAACCAGCTTTATTTAACTTAAATTTTGGGGGGAAAATTTGTTTTTTTATTTATTTATTTTTATTTTTATTAACTTCAATGTCCCTTTAGGTGCTCCGTAAAAATGAGTTCAAAAAAGTCTAAAAATATTTTATAACGCAAATACTTTGAATAAAAAGCCGCGAAGCCCAATTAGCAACTACGAAGTCAAAAGTTTGATATATTTTTTACTGTAGGCATTTTTTTTTTCTTAATACAAATACAAACTGTTCAAATTATAATGTTTGTATTTAAAATAAATTTGCAAACTTGGCACAAAAAAAGTTTATGCTTTTGCTTTTCAATGAACCCAACTGCTATCTAAGACCAAACTTAACTCGATAAAGTAAATCAAAATCAAGTTTTATTATTTAAATTGTTTCTAAAATAAAATAAATCTACACAAATATCTTTAAGATTTGTCTTCATCAAATGTTGCTCTGAAGATGACAGAGAAGCAGGTCCGTCTAAGACTCTGCTGCCCGGGTCGGACCCTCAGGCGTGTATACACCCGTGTCCTCTGCAGATCTGTCTGTAAACGTGTGCAGAGGAGTGGCTGTGCTGCATGGGCATCCCTGAAAGATTTACATTTTCATCTCTGAATTAATGCTGCTTTCACAAAAATGTAAATTACCCTCCAGTACAAAGCACAGACTCTGACTGGATGATTGTTTTCAGTTTTGGTCTGGAGCACACAGCATCCATCTGCCTTTGGTGGAGACAGATTCTGCCTCTCAACTTTCACAGCACCCATTTATAAAACCATCATTGTTTTACTTCGAGATAATTTTCCTGAGTTGATAGCCTGAGCTGCAGCAATGGGTGTACAGATCAAATAAAACTCAGAATAATAATTTCAAAGGAGAAAAAATGCAAAGTAAATGCAGGACTGACAGCTTTGTTGATATTGTTTTACTTCTTGGATTTCTTTAAACTTTCCATGACGTCTTCATGAGAATGGCTGGGATAAAATGGATCTCATAAGTGACTCTTAAACTTTTAAAACGGGTTCAGGCGTCGTTCAGGGTTTATGGATGCCATCAACACATCATTACAGTTCCTGACATCTGTTAAAGTAATGGTTGTGCCTTCAAAAGCATGTTCTTGATTTTTTTTTTTTTTTTCAAACTCCTTTAAGTCCAAAAACCAAAAAACAAATGGAATTGTTTTGAAGGAAACTAATGTTGATATGAGCAAAGTTATAAGCTGCTTCAGGTGAACTCATCCAGAAAATAGGCTAAAGCAGCGTCTACTGACGCTTCCTTGACATCACGCGAGGACAAAACCTGCATTAGGAAGGAGACAGTTGCTTGATGACTGTAATTTCAGAGTAAAACACCTCTGGCTATGTAAATAAGTGATGAATTAGACATCTGGTGGACAGAGTGGAAGAACATAGCAACAAAAGGTAGAAGGCAGTGCTTCTGGCAGGAGAAAGCCTCTGTAAGCAGCGGGGTAATTACTGAACCAGGCCAAAACTTTAATTAGTTTAAGGAAGGAGAGGAGAAAGGGAAAAAAATCAATGTACGGTGCAGATTCCTCCCTTCCCCTCTCCCCTTTCACACATTTTTCCTGTCTCACTCACATAAGCTCTAACCTCTCTATCACTCATGTCTTGAGCTCCTTGCTCCAGTTATCTCTCCCAGCTTTTATCTATCGTACCCCTATGCTGCTACCGCCTCCTCCCGCTTCCGCTTCCTTTAAATCCTCATCCGTCTCTTGGAAACGGCGTAATAGCATAAGCTAGTTCTGACCAAGGCTCAGGTGAAGAAAGGTGTGTGAGACGTAGTCGGAAATCTTTGACGAGCATGTGTGTGGCGTTTTTAGCATGTTCTTCTGGCAATTTTGTCAATAATATTTTTTTTTATTTTTTCAAATTGTTTTAAATCAGGAGTATAATTGGAAAAAAATGCTTGTATAGATGTGAAGTAGCCTTCAAAAAATAAATATTTATTGAAATAAACTGGAAAATATATAAAAATACATATATTAAGTTCAAGTTTTATTAATTTTCATTGCCCCTTAAAATGATCTCATTTGAACAAGCACATTAAAGGTTTAAAAACAAAAAAAGCTCAAATGTTAAAACAATCAAAAATAAAAAAAATATATAGATAAATTACATTAAAACCAAATAAAAACACACCAGGAGGGTCGCATGCCTTGTTAAAAGCCTGGTGATAAAACTAGGTTTTAAGAAGTTTATTTTAAATTGACAGTGAGGATGCCTGTCAAATATTTCAATATATCAGAAACTTCCTCATGTGTTTTAAAATACATTTATTTTATTGATTCACATATTTAAAATCCATTGGCGTCCAAATTAACTTTACGCCATAATTGTTTGTATGTGTGTTGATTTTTTTTCAGTAGGGAGGATCTCCAAATAAGATTTTGCAACCTACATTTCTTCTTATAAAGAGATGGATGGATGACATATGGCTATGTAATAATCTATACAACTTAAATATTATTCCTTGTAATAATAAACTATTATTTGTACCACCAAATAAAATAAAACTAGCTATTTATTTGCAGCATATATAACAACATATAGGTCTAGGTATATTATGTTTTATATTAAGAAATATTACTTATGGGTCATAAGTATCTATACATAGGAAAAAATAAACATTCTATATTAAACTAGTTTTTGTTATTTATATAATGTTAAGTTGGGGATGTGAGGGGCTGTAAGCTAGAAGAAGAGCATGTAAATTAAGGTATGATGGGAAATAAGCTCAGGCTGACTCCCCACCAGTGGTCCCGCGCCCAACTCAGAGGTGAATTTCTATTGAATTACTTACGCTTTACAGAGTATGTACTAGAAAATGACAGTTTTTTTTTTAAATTTGGGCTAAAAACCGCATAATTATAAATTAAATACCACTGGGAACACTTTGGAAATAGATCAAAATCAGAGTGGGAGTTTAAATTATTATCTTCTACAATATACTTCATTATTATGCGTATGCAGAGCCTGTCATAAAGAACTTTCCTCTCACTTTGCATGCCTCAACGGCAAAAACTAAAGACAGAACTTTTGTCGTTCCACTGGGACGACAGTAATGGTAATCGTATGTCCACCCTCAGCATCGACACCGCGGAGCATCACGCATACATTCAATCAAGTATCCCTGCACACTCTCCCTCATGGGCAGACTGCATCCTCAGGGGACATTATGGACATGCACTCCTGCACTCAACACATGCACATGTTCAAAGAAAGTGTAGTGAGCTCACAGCGGAAAAAAAACATCCAAATACACACACATCGTGCCACACACACCCACACAGTGGTTCAGAGTGCGGAACAAGCCTGTTGAGTGGCAGTTAGCACCTACTCGGCAGCCATGGCAACTAGCTTCACGGCGATAGATAGCACAGCCAAGTGGGTCAGAGTCTTTGAGTGCGATAACCTTGTAAAGATCACCTTACAGCCAGATACATTACATCCAAACGTAATTCTCGGCTTCTCCGCCGGTAAACGCTGCATATTTTTCCGCCCAGACAGTAACTATCAGCTATCTGCTCCTTTTAATTCTTCAGAGAGGAGAGGACTATAAGACACGGCTCTTATCTTCAACCATTCAACTGCAGATCAGAAGTGAAAAGGATGTGTGATGCCATTTCAAAGCTCTTTCAGCTCAATAAAATGACAAGTCCTCAAGGAATTCAGCTTTGTTTTAGGAAACTGCAACAGGGCTGCTGACTGCAGGGAGGTAATAAAAGTCTGGTCAGACAAGTAATCTTTGAAAAACACGCAGTCTATCTACAGTGTGCTTTTTTTGGCCACATAGTTGCAGTTTTCAGATTAAAGTCCCAGTTTTTTCTCACAGAAGAAGGTTCCATTTCCTGTCAAATATTCACAAATATCACCACACAACTAAAATCTGCATTTTTTTCTTCCTGTCACTGAAAAAAGAGAAACATAAAAGCAGCTTCGCCCATTTTCAAATCGAGAAAGAACGTTGCCTCCAACCACCCGCAAATGCCCCATAATGCTAAAGCTCTCTGAGCGCCTGACAAGCTAAATCAAGTGTTTCCAAAGTTCATCTGCTGCTGGAAAGCATTTAAAACGTGAACTTTCCTTTAACTGCTTTGACCTTAGAGTTGTGCAAGGGGGTCAGTGGGTCTGTTGGCTTGCTGGGCAGAAGAGCTTAAGGAGAAGGCTGGGAACAGGGACCTCTGCCCAGAACGTGACTACCATGACCCATAAAAGCAGCAGAAAGATGATGGATGAAAAGATTTTTTTTAATTTTTTTTTTTTATGATAAGGCGAAAAAAAAGAACTCAAAGCTGGAGTCTAATGCTTATTCGGGCTTGTATTTGAAGCAATTCAAGACACACGTGATGTGAAAAAAACCTTGACAAGTTCATGTAGCCACTTTATCTGCAGACAGAAAGGGTAAAACTGTAGAAAAATGAAATGAATGAATCCACAAGTAGTTATATTATAAAGGTTATGTGCAGCTGGAACAATGTGTGGAGGTTTTGAGTGCGATAACTCAGCATTGATAAGCTTATAAAAGACAGCAGGGCTGTCGTTAACAGGGACGGGGCACAAGAAAAGATGGAAGGGTTTGGGCTGAAGCACAATCTGCAGCAAAAACTCAAATGTTAAAGATGAAAAAACACAAAAGCAAAAATATGATATTTTTAATAAATTTGGCTTTTCATCACTAATGCTCACAAATACAACTGCTGCTGTACGATGCAGTAGAACCTTCAAGATTCCATTCCACCGCCCGATTTTTGGAAAATCGTTGGCATGATCATGAATGTAGATGTAAGGTGAACGTCAGGCATGCAAAATGGCTTTTTATATTCTCCCATTCCAGCTGGCACTTATATGGGCAGCCGTCGTCCGGAGACATTCACACATCACCCAGTCGGAGCTGCTGCCGGGCAGTGATCCAGCTGCCGCCCAATTTCATAATGTCGTCTTCCCCGCCTGTCAGCGCAACCTCAAAATGTGCCCAGGAGGCCACTGACCGATGTCAGCTTTCAGAGTAAAATCTTCTGGTCACTTTTTATTTTTTTAAACCTCCACAGCCACCTTCCAAATTTGCTAAAAAAAAAACTTGCATTTAGGTTGCCACGTGGTGATATGTGTAACTGTAGTCTAAAAAGACAAAGTTAGAAAAAAAAATTGTAATTAAGATTAACTTGTATGCATACAATGCAAACAAGTCTAAATAATAATTCACTGTTCTACATGTGGTGATGTCACTTCCAAATATGGAGAATTTTTGACCTCTGACTGTTCTGCAGTTCAATTTTTTTGCTTTTCTCATATAAAGAAAACTGTATGGTTTTCTGATTTTTATTAAGTTCATTTTTGTCCTCGATTTTGTTTTTTTTTCTTTGAGTTAAAAAAAAAAACACTTGAATGTTAAAAGAGAGTTAAGTAGATTTTTCTCACAGGTCGACATAATGTAGGCGTGAATCATTAACCTAGATGTGCTACAAAACATGTAAACCAGAGTGTGAATGGAGTATTACATCGTGTAAAAACCATGACTGGAATGTTGTGTAATTTAGAAAAATGGTTTATTTTAGAATTCATGCACAGACGCTGTGTTGGAACATGAGTAATAAACAGAGAGGCTGCATCGTGAGTCTGATTCTAAACTGTGACAGCAGACAGAACTTTATGACCAGACTGTCAAAAATGAGTGTACAGCAGTGCCAAACAGTCATCACTGCCCAAGCAGCAGGAATCTGCCAAAACCGGAGCATCGGTGCGCACACACATTCACACAAACCACACAAACAAGCTTTTAGGAAAGATTTTTCTTAATCACAGGCAGGTACATTTAAGTTCCATCACATAACTAGGTTTTGGTAAAATTGTGTTCTTTGGAGTCATTTTTTTCTTTTGATAGAGAAAAATTATGATGAAAAATCCAAACTTTTAGTCCTATAAAATTGACTGTTTACTTGGTTACTTAAATACTAGCAGTATTATGATCTATAGATAGTTTTATAACAAATTAGTATAAAAACTTCTGCCAACCAGTCCTGCTGATTGTATTTAGAGCTAAAGCTCAGTGGCCTTGTAGTAGAGTGTCTATATGACTGGATGGTTGTGAGTTCAAATCCAAGGCCGAGTCATACCAAAAACTCTACATTTAGGGGTTGGATTGGGGGGTTAAATCACCAAATGATTGCAGAAAGGAGCTGGGTCTGCAGCTCACCACTCCCCCCAGGGATAGGTCAAATCGGGAGAACAAATTTCAAACAATTTCACTTTACAACTGAATTGAGGCTTGATCAATGGAATAGCTCACCTGCAACATTTCGAAATCTCAAAGACTTATTGAAAAACTTTAAAAAAGGGAGTTGGTTTTATATGCTTGAATACCTATCGTCACAAGTTTGTGTTTGGAAATATCAGACAGGAACAAAAATATTTACACATTTGTGAAAATATCTCAATTTTCCAAGAAGTTTTTAATACCAAGTTTTTTTTTAACAAATTGGATGTATTCATACAGTTACTTTGTAGTAGTTTTTTTCTGGAACTGAGTAACATTAACAAAAAGGAAAGCTCTTTGCAACTTTTGGATTCCCCCCCTCGCCTCAGATAAATGTCCATGGATCCAACACACAGCAGCTCAGTGCCATCACAGTGGATTGGGCAGCTTGTGTACTCACACTCGGCCTTTGCGCAGACCAGGCTAGCAGAGGGGTAGCTGAAGGAGCGCAAGATGGCCCCAATGGCCAGACTCAGGTCCTCGTTGCTGGGGTACAGGGTGACTGAGGCAAAGCGAAGGTATGGCAAGCGGGGAGTCTCCTCTGGACCAATTTTTACATGAGGAATCTGTAAGGTGAGGAGGAGGGCAAGGGAAATAAATACTTTAACAACTTAAAAAAAGGGGAAAATCCAGAAAAATCACGGTAGTTGATTGCATGAGAGGTACTTTAAAAAGCAAGAACTGCAGTTCCGTACAGTGAGTGGGGACAGGAGTACATAAAAAGACAAGAAATGCATAGGTGCACGCACTTGCAGATGATTACCTCTTTCTCACCACAAATATGGCTGACTGTCGAGCCAGAGGCGGGGCTGGAGGCAGGACCGATCACGGAGACGACACCTTTGGGTAGAATCTGACACACTGAAAGAGAGAGGAGAATAAAAAGTGAAGATCTCCACTGCCACGACAGCAGTAAGAGAAAGGAGAAATAACACCCAAAATAATGACTTCAGTTTAACCACAGCACAGTCTGTCTCATTATAATCTCATTGACTTTGTGAGAAGGACCACAAGAAAGCATCTGTGGCGCGGTTAGCTGTTATTCACTTGTTTACATTACAGTTATTCAGTGCAACCGTCATTTTAATGGCTGGACTGACAGAACACATTTTAATAGCTGCTAACTGCTCCTATGCTTGACAAAAAGACCAGCTGGAAGCTGCAGATCAGCAGACTCACACAAGCCTGCACGACACCAAAGAAATGTAACGTCCATGGAAATTCACATTTTTAATTTCCTGCTGAAATATATTTATTCTACAGTCATCAGAGAGCAGAAACAGAATAGAGCTGAGGCCATCATTGTTCCATTTTAATGGTTTTGACCATTATAGTCAGTGTAGAACTGAACTGTCATGAGATTGTCTCTGAGATGACAAACCCTTTATGTGAGATATTAACAACTTAAACGTAGTAGTTAAACTTAAGCAGAAGAATCATTAGCTTAAAAGTTGTTAGCAAACTTCTGACTAATGTGTGTGTGAGGGGGGGGGGTCAGACCATTGACTGTATAAGACAACTGAACTTCCATTCCACCCTGATGTTAACCCAAAGGAACCCCTGGTGACATCAGTGTGACAGTCATTTTATTCAAATAAAACAAAATTTTCACAATAAAATACCACAATTGACAAATGTGATCATGTTTTTGTGTCTAAACAGACTATGGAGATGAAAATAAACACACACAAAAAACAAACAAACATACACACAGGCCTCCAAATAACCACAGCTGAGCAGAAGCGCCTGTCGACTGTCGTGGAAAAATAAGTGGCTGGTATGTGCTAGAGGTTAAGTGAATACGGCGCTCACTCTGCCCACAAACCGCTTCGCAGCTCTTCCGCGTCCAGTGTGAACCAGCCGCAATCCTCTTTTTTTCCATTATATTTTTGTTGTAGTTATAAAATAACTCAATATTATATACTCATTTATTAATGGCTCAATAAAAATATGTGGTCTCACATCAAACTCTCCCGTTTTCAGTGGAAGGGGTGTGGCCTTCTATCATGCTCACTCCTGATTGGAGAAAGTAATTGCCATAGAGATATAGCCTGACCGACCTAAAAACCAATCACTGCTTACTAATGATGTCTAGTTCCAACATGCTGACCTCCATAACCCCAAAAATGGCGACTGAATTGATTCAATTTTGTTGGACCTTGAAGATGTCATACTCACTCTGTCCAGTTCTCATATACAGTCACTGGATCTGACATGAAAGTGAAAAAAAGATTAATAAAAAAGAAGTAGAATAAAAGGGAATAAATTAAATCTTTTTGTCATAATGGAGTCACTAGGAAGCACTTAGTGAAGTCAGGACAAAAAGGAAACACTTCTAGACAGCATTGATTTTGTGCTGGCTTCTCTTAAATAAAAGAAAAATCCAAAATCAACAAACTGTTTCACACAGTCTCATTTTAGGACCATTTTATGACAACGAGGACTTTTAGAAAACAAAAGCAGAAGTCCTTTTAAACAACAAACAGTCTGAGTTTATGAAGGACTAGTTCAATCTGGAGGATTTTGCTCGTTCATTTCTCAACATTTTGTCCAAGGATGCTAAAAAAATAAGCCTCGTCTCTGAATCCTAATAGACTAAAAGATCTGTCGCTGTTAATTAATAAACACACAACTATTATAGTTAAGGTCATTACAAGGCAAAATAAAATGTCATATTTGGCAGAGTCCTGGGAGTATTTTAGTACAATTTCTCAGAACCCCAAAAATCTTTGACACAATTTTTGTCATCATTTTGAAATATCACCAAAAGCATTTATCCTGAGCACTCACTCAAAAGCTTCCTTATCTTTTCTGTTTAAAACTACCCGTTCCATGTGTTCTTTACTTATGAAGTGCTTTCAGAATAGAAACTATAACAATAAATAAAAGATAAAGAGTTAGTATTTCCCAGCACATCTTCATATTTACTACTGTTTGGGCTGCTGATAGTCTCTGAAATTAATTTTATCTACTTTAGAAATATGGAGTCTCGAAAGAGCCAGAATGAAATAAATATATACACCATTAAA
>NC_050527.1:5155158-5174026 GCF_002922805.2 Oryzias melastigma
TTAATTCTCTATAATGTTCGCCAAAAACACAGCCCTCATATGCCGTTTTCTCACCAATTCAGAAGTTATTAAGTCTCTTTCTTTTCTCAAAGAGAAAAGAAACTCATTATTCCATTTCAGATCCGCTGTATTAGGCTTCTACAGGCAACAGGCGCTGTAGCTTATGAATCTTTTCTAATGTTTTCAAAGAGGTCGTCAACAATAACCTTGCCTTGTGCGCAGTCTTAACAGTGGAAGTGTTTCAAGGCATTGCAAGCTTCTCCCTAACTGAATGTCACGTCAGTCTAGAACCCCTCAGAACCGCGTCTTTGATTCACCTTCTTACGAGCCTACAAACAAAAAGTGTCAAATGAGCCTAACAGAGAAATCTTCAGTCCTCCAAAACCGTTCTTTTTTTGGATAATTTCTCACCTTTTATACTCTTAAACAAATGTACACTGTTCAAGAATAACTGTTTGATGCAGCTATTGGCCAAATAGAACAAAAAAATAGATGATCGGTTGGTTATATTTTTGATAAAACAAAGAAAAAAAGTCAAGATGTTGGATAAAGTCCAGCATGTTGGAAAGATCCTCAATAGAAGTAAAGTCTGGACTCTGTTGTAGCTAATCCATGTGTGAAAGTGATTCGTCAAGCTCCACAAGTCTCTCATTCACAATTTATGAGGCAGATGACTCCAGGCTCTGTCATTTTGGAATATGTCCCTTCATCACAGAAGAAGAAAAGAAAAATCGATTGATGGAAGAACTTAGTCATTCGACATAATTAGTCACTAGAGTTGTACTAATTTGCTGCCAGGTATAAAAGAATCCAAATCAATATGGTGACTTTATTTTTCTTTAGCCAGGAGAGCATTCCATTCCAAAACAATCCATTAACATTTAAATGTTTCCCTGTAAGAAAGTGAACATTTTAAAGTCCCAATCTGAGCATCTTTTGAGCTTTTGTAAAAGTATTCCCAGTGGTCCCTTAATTATAATTCTATTATTTTCGTCAAAATCAAAAAACCTGTGTCATAGTTCATGAGAAATTTACCTCTGAGTTGTTGGATGGGTTGTTCGCCCTCACTTGCCATTATCCATCTTTTCACATGCTCATTTGTAGCTTCTACCTCAAACTACAAGCTTTTTCAAGCAGTTTTTAGCATTTGCTCCTCATTAATATCAATTAAAAAAGACAAATACCCAACTTAAGCTAAATTTTCTTTATATATTCACCCTCCATCAACAGAAAAAACGCTACGAGAACATGTTAAAAACACCAAAAACATAATTTTTATCCGAGTAGGTCTTCAAGAATGAAGCATTAGGCCACATAAAATAGACCCCTTCTTACTCTACACAAATCTAATGTCAAGTTTTGTCCACCCACCAGAAAATCATTTAAAAGATAAAGTAAGCCTGAGTGTGGTCACTTAACAGTCTTATCCTCGTCGTCATTTAGCTCTCTTCTTTGTGATTTCTTTGGCTGTTAGTTCAATTCATCCTAATTAGACCTCCTCGGTTTCTATCACTGCTTGTGCGTCTGCAACCACCACATGCATGTGACAGTATGAGCTCATATTGTTTGTGTGAATGGGCATCTGTGATGTGCATGCATGGGTAAGTGGCTGTGTGGGTGCGTTTGTGTGGCGTGGTCAGCTGCAGCCATAAGATGATGAGCTCTCTGATGCACAGACCACAAACTGCTGTGAGCAAACCAGCCTGTCAGAGTCTCCTGCTCATCGGTCAAGGGCGCACACACGCACACCCCCCTGCAACTCAAGCATGCACATATGTAAGCAACCCGTCTGGAGCACACGCAGACATTTTGCCGGTGCCTCATGGCAGAGTCAGCGACCTATTAGGATAGTAGCAGGGAGGCTCTGTCTTCTCCGAGGTTCAGTTCAACGATATTTTTTTTCTGTTTTTGCTAGACATCAAACATTCTGTTTTAACTCTGTGCAGAAATGCAATTTTCATGCTGCAGCCTCTGTGGTACTGTTTTCTGCCAGCCTGTGCTGCTGATGTGCTTTAGCATTTGATGATTTGTTTTCTTCACGGCCTGCACTGTACACAGTGCCAGCTGCTACTGGAGGGCACAAGTCCACTGTTTTTAATGAGGCAGCTCTAGTGGTCCAACAGTGATCTCCAATAAGATGTGGACTAATAGGCAAAAGCTTTTATCAGCTCCTAATCTCACAGTTTTTATCAAATTAGACATTACTATTAAACATAAAAGAAAAGCTTTAAGTTTAATATTGGGGATTGTAACTCCCTGACATTATTAGAAAATTTCACTTTTTTACTTTATGCTAGTCATTATTGTTGAATATTTCTAATAATATGTAATAGCCACTTCTCTCTGAGCTCATAAGATTCTCTACCCACATGGATTCTAATGGTTTTAACAAGTTTTCATTGTTTTCTGGTGATTTGTGTGGATCGGCTCCAATTCCGGCGCATCAACTCACTGGTGTCAGTGGTGTCGTACTGAGAGTCTTTCTGCAGCTCATATATGTCCACCTCCACGCGGGCCCGGGCCGGACCCTCCATCACACTGTTGATGTTCTCCCTGGCCAAAGCCAGCGCCAACCGTTCGCCTCGCCCACACACAGACTGGTCATCCAGGATTGCCGCTTGAGGGGGATAGATGAGGATGGAGTTTGGTGAAGCAGAAGATGAAAAGAAGAGAGAGAATCTGAACAGGTGAGGAGATGCTAGAAGAAAAAAAAAAACTTGAAAGGGTCGAGAAATTTGAGATTGTGTTGCAAAATTTTCTGGGCTGAGAAATGTGCTGCCGGGGAGAGTTTGTCCATATTAACACTACTGGAAATCAAAAAGGGATTTGAAATATTCTCATTTGCTGCCCTTCAGCAGGTCATGATTTATACTAACTTCATGTTTACATGAAAAATTAGCCTGTATAGGAGTAGATTTATAAGCATTTGGCTCATAAGTGATGGTTTTACCCTGCGTGTACGGTCGACATCTCACATCTATCATCTATGCAAAGATTGTGTTAAATGTTCCTCGTTTATTCATAAATCAAGACTACAAATTTAATAAATTCAAACCGATTTCTAAATGTTTTCCAAAATGTTAAATAATCAGAGCTTTGTCTGAGAAACCGTTCCGTCTTGGCACATCTCTTGTCCGGAAGTCTGACTCAGTTTAGAAAGGCTTAGTGCAGCTAAGATGGGCTGGGAGTGGAAATGAACAGACCCCCTCCCAACAGAATTGCTCTTTTGGGTCCAGACTCAAACTGTGGAGTGAGTGTTCGTCACTCACATCCATCCATGTCCATTCTGCAACAGTATTTTTAGCTCTGAGGCTCACAAACTGCAAAACTCTATTCCCTTTTCTGACTTTTTCAAAAAAAATAAAATAAAGTTGGATTTGGAACATAAAATATGTGTTAGTAAAAAGTTTCGAGATGTTGTCAAAATTCTTTGACAGACAGAGCTTTGTCCGAAAATGCTTTAAGCCCTGACTCCAACGAGAGCAGCTGAAAAATTCAAAAGCTAACAGCATTACTCGCATGTGTATCAGATTTGTTATTGCAATTTTTGTTTTGATATATTGCGACTCGGCGGAGAACACGGCCTGGCAGATGCCTACTCACCCATGCGGACAGAGGAGAGAAGAGGTGCCTGACTGAGGGAGCGTGGCGGCATGGTGATTAGCAGGAAAGACAAGTGTATTGACAGCAGCAGTGCTGGCAGAGCCGGCATCTTCTACTGCTCCTCATGGAGAACGGTCTGCTGGCTGCCTGTACCGCCACCTGTGGGAACACAAAACATGTCTAACTGTAACACAAAGTCGCCGTCTTGCCATGCACTCCTTTTAAATCGTCGATGAGCATCTTCTTCTCAGTGGATGAGGGGAACACCTGTGTTTGAACAACACGTTTTAATGCTCAGTTAAGAAGACATTCGCTGTCACATCACACAGGCAGCTAAGCCCCTTGCATACCGCCTGACTAATAATGAAAGGCAGTACACAACTCTGTTCAGGTTCCCAGAGGAACAGTCTGCTGTTGAGAAGATACACGATTCAGCCAAGAGTCTCCAGGGGCTCTTCAAAGAATACAGCTGAAATCCAAGCTCCACGTGTTCATACAAGTGTTTTGTACTACGTACCCACATATGCAAATACAGAAACCAAACAGAATGCACACACACACACACACTAGAAACAGAAATACAAAGTACAACTGCTTTGAAGATTACAGTTACACAGTACACCCGACCGGCCCAGGGAAGCTTTGAACCAGGCATTCAAATAAAAATGAAAGAAAACACAGAGAGCTCAGCTGAGCTCCTGTGGTGTAAGGCAACCCTCTGCAGGAGTGACAGTTCCTCGCTCTGACTGACAACATGACAAGACTTGTTAAAGGATGAAGAGATGAAACGGAGGATGATGACAGAGGAGTGAAGGAGGAGCATGTGACAGGCAGGGAGGTTGAGGGGCAATGGTGCGGTTGTCTGGTTCACTGGTTCACGGGTCTGAGCTGTAGATGGGTCTGACAGACAGTCCAAACGAACCTTCAGTTGACCTGTTCAGCTGTAAGCACGATAGTGGGCTGGCCGAGGACCCTGACTGGTCCACATGGGCATAGACGGGAGCTGTACATCAAAGGCAAAAACGCTGATGGCTATAGGTCCATCCTTAATATTTCATAGCCCTTTTTGCTTTGGGATCCACGCTCTACTTCTTCTCCCAGGTCACCTTTCCCACTCTTGTTTGCCTTTGATGTTTAAAGCGCATCAAAAAAATATCTGCAACCCGAAGCTTTGACATGCATCTGATAAATCAACCAGACTTCCCTTCCCTTACATCAATAACTTGATTCTCTGAAGTCGCTGACCTCCCTTTCTTCCTTTCTGACTTAACGTGTCGCTTCAAAGGGTGCCCAATGTATCCGTCAAAATCTTTGTGATACTAACAACGCGCAGCATACTGCGCAGACGGCTGTGCTGGTCTCATTAAGGTTTGTGTAGCTCTCAGAAACAGAGGCACGGCTTATGTGAGGCCATCTGTATGTGTGACACAACACAGACTAACAGGCACACAGTGGGAGTCATTTTCGCTTTCATTGTTTTCAATAAATCACCCTATAAGCAGCAAGTTGCCAAAAAATTATAACAAAATGATGATGCTGGTAATCCGTGCATCAATACGTTTCCATGTATACAGCGGTTTGACTGCACCATGAGATCAGTACAGCTCGATGCCACACTGCTGTGCTTTTTGCTGCAGAGAGCTCCATTTTACAGGCTGTTACCACAGCATTCTGTTTCTTCCCATACCAGTGCTCTCTTTCTCAATTTACTCTTTCCCATAGTGTGCCGGTGTTTGTGTGGAGGCGTTTATGTGGTTTCCATACTTGGGTGTTTATTCCTGAGCATGTTTGGGCTTACCTTGTGTGTATGATGGGTTATTGATCGAGCCCGGCTGAAGTGGCGGGCCCTCAGGTGCAGTCAATCAAAACAATGGGGAACCTATCATGGGAGAACTGCTTTTCACACTAGCCTTCTGATTGGCTATTACCAGGAGGCAGATTGCCATGATGACGAATAAGATCCTAACTGAGGCTATGGCTTCATCAGTGATGGGATGGAACCGGTGCTATTTCATTATTATTGAGAGCTATTGACAGCATTAGAGAGAGGATTAGAGTATCTTTACAGCCTAGAGAAGTGGACTGAGAAAGAGGAAGGAGACAGAACGCTGTTATAGAAATGAAGGGGGGAAAGTGAAAGAGAAGAGGCTGAGAGAAAGGGTTTGTGGCGATGAGGGACTAAAAGAACCAAATTGAATACAGAGATTGGAAAGTGCAGAAAGGGAGTCAAAAAAGAAACAAAGAGACTGAAAAAACAATAGAGAAAAGTTACAAAGTTAGAAAGTGAAGTTGAGAATGCAATGAACTTTTACTTCATTTTCATCTTTGTTACTTTTTAATTACATTTTACACAAAAATGTTTCTACTACATCTCAAAGTTAGTGTCAGTCTCAAAGTTCATCACTTTTTACTGATGAAGAAAAATGACTGCTAAAAGTCCAAATCCACACTTTTTCCCAGTTGGATCCGCAAATTTAAATTGTAGTCCTTGTTGGATTCATTAATGAGTAAACAACTTTCTTTGGCAAATAAAAGCATCTCAAGTTTTTTTAGTGGCTTTTATGTGACTCCCATTTTATATAAAAAAACTACAAATTTATCCTTTCAGCTTTTTCTGCTGGCCGCCGCAAACCCCAAATTTACCCCAAATAAGGAAGTACCATATGCTGCAGTTCCACCAAAGACCACAGGGGGCGAGTTACCGAACAAAACTAATTCCTATTGTCCCCAAAGTTAACAGTAAGATTTTTACACCAAAAATAAACACCTTGGCATTCTGGTTAAAGCACATGTGTCAAAGTCAAGGGTAATTATATCCGGCCCTCCAGATTATTTAATTTTAATGTTATTAACGCCCCAACGTTATCTTGCGCTTATTTCTAACTTGACAAAATATATTTTTATGGAGAGTAAAATATTCAAAGTTATTTACGATTTAAGTTGAATTATTCTGGAAAAAATATTCCTGTCTGTTTTTATTCATAGTAATGTTCAAAAGTTGCATTTTAAAGTTTTAAAAATGTAGTTTTAGTGTGTTCAATAAAAGTTCATCCTGTTCAGCCTGCAACCTAAGGTGTGTTTTGGATTTTGACCTCCTGTGCGATTGAGTTTGACACCCCTGGATGAAAGGATCTTTGCTTTATTATATTATTTATGGCAGTTGTGGGAAGGGGATTCAAAATTATTCATGTAGGTCTACTTCCAACACAAATTTGCACATATTTAGAGATGTAGTTTTATGATTGGCAGGTTAGTGGAACTGTAGATGGAGCAGAACAGAGCTTCAAACTTTACTTTGTTTCTCCAAACTTCCACTTTTAGAAGGTTGTTGAGCTGAGCAGAGCATTCCCAAGTCCATCTGCCTGTTCCACTTCAGGCTTCTTTTTCAGCATTCAGAATCCTATGGCTGACACCAGAGATCATCTACCCAGTGTATATATGTTGATGGTCTCCATAGCAAAAAGTTTTGTGTTCTAACTGATCTGAGTCAGTCTTGAACCTTGTGAACAAGTTTCATCCTTATTTCCACTAGAAGCAGCCAGGAAAGAACAACTCAACCGGCCTTCGACTAAAAACATAGTAAAAGGACACAAGAATAAGAAGATTAAGATCTACCAAGTGAAAGATGAGACACTGTGATCATATCTGAAAAGTTCCACAAATGCCTCAGATCTTCCCTGCAGAAGCCAAACAGGTTTTCATTTATATCAATATTGAACAGACCATACAAAAAAAATCCCCAAATTCCAGAAACTGAAAATGGACCCCACCAAACTTTTTTTGAAAGAACAATAAACTCCTGCCTCAAGACACGAAGGCTGAGTGGGTGAAAAATCTCTGTGACAGGGAACTCACTGAAGTGAGAAAGAAAGTTCTGTCCAAAGGCCCCAATTTTGTCACTACAACCAGTCAGATTTCAGTAGTGGAATTCATTACAGAGACAGAACCTGCCATGAAGACAAATAACCCGACTATCACCACCTCAGAAAAAAGACGAGCAGTGACATGTCTACAAAATGACCACAACATCCACTACCCTAAACTGGAAGACATACAATGGTCTTGAACACAGCCCATGACCACAAGGTCTTAACTTGTAGGCAGCGTTGACAAACACAAAACATCTGAGACCCATATGCAAGACTAAAACACACTTGATCACCCATCTCAAAAAAATATAGAAAAACAATATCATTGATAAAAGACTTTTTCAATCTTGAGCCAGGACATCCCAGCATAGGTATGCATTGATTTACCAAAAAAAAACACAAGAAAGTGGTCCTCTTTAGACAAGCTGTGGGCAGCAAAAACTCAACCATCTACAATGTGGCCAACATCTTCAAATCCTTTTAACTTCATTGGTAGGAAAGGTTGTACTTCACTTTCACAAGACTTAGGACTCTCTCATTGTGACATCCCTTTTCACATGTTTTCTAACCACGGAAGTCACAGGAATAGTGAAGGCCAAACTGGAGGACAACCTTGCCAAACAGAACAGTTTGTTCCAGTCAGTTGAAAAATTGATATTTATCAGAACACCCATAGGTCCAGCCACCATTTCCAATTTCAAGGGAAATTCTGCAACAACATGGCAATCCAATGACATCATCAGTGTCCCCCATAATGGCCAATCTGTCTATGAAATTAATGAGAAGAAAGGAAGAAAACTGGAATTTCCCCCAATGCTTTGGATCAGATATTTTCAATTGGTTATAAATAAAACCCAGGAAGCTGAATAATTCCTTTGTCACATCATTGTGATTAGACAGATTCATAAGATTTACTTGAGAAAATGACATCAGTAATTGTTCACCCTATTTTTGGACTTCTCCACAAATATCTAGAAAATAATTTGAACATTAGCCAGAACTGGACATCCAGTCACACTGACCAGTATCTTATATTTGAGTCCTGATACTCAATAGAACTTGAACTAGGAGTATTTAGAACAATAAATCACTGGACAGCCAGAAGTCATGTCACAAACTCAGAAAGAACCAATAAAGAAAAGAACTACCTCAACTAAAATTGGTTCACTCCAAGAACGAACCTCAGAGCAATGCCAGGAAGCCTCTAATCTGGATGTCGCGGATAAATCACACGGTAAAGCACAGAAGAACCAGATCTGCTCAGGACGTTAAAGTTCACCTGAGGGACAGTGGACAGTCGTTTGAAAACAACAAAGTGTACGTTCCAGACAGGAGGTTTGCAAAAAGAGTCAAAAAGTCATTTGTGTCAAAATAAAAAAAATTTCTTTCAACATATTACAATATACGCACAAAAAAGAAAAAGTATAAATCTGGTACTCTTCATCAAGTTGACTTGAATAAATAATCCAATCCAATTTTCTTATAACATGAACAAAAGAAGATACTAGATAAGAAATTAGTACGGCAGATAAGGACTCACATCACCCCTGAATAAAAAATAATGATGCTTCATAAAGAGATATAGAGTATATGAGAGAGCTGAGAACCTTGCCAGGATCTGATCTTTAGTCAAGCTCATCAAGCTTCTACAGTTGTTAAAGAACTTGAAAAACTTCCAACCACTAATCTATCAAAAGAGAAATACCAGATTATTTTATTGGGAACATACAAGACATCTGATTAACTGTGGTTCCAAAAAGATATACATATATATTTTTATTATTTTATTATTTCTTTATATTAGGAGTATGTCAGCCAAAGTTTGCAAAGTTGTGTCTGAACAAGCAGGACTTTCGGAAAAATGTCCTTTAAACTTACAAGAGATACCTGATCATGAAGCACAGGGTCATGTGTGGCTCAAACCCATGGACAAGATGTGTGAAGTCCCAGAGGACCGTGGGGAGGAAGTAATGATTTGGACTCATCCTTAAACTATAGGGCATAGACCATGAGGTCATGACCTCAATCATGAACTCCCTTTACAAAGTTTTCTAGAGTTAGAAGTGACAGTCAAAACTGGTCACTGAAAACACTAAAATTCCCAATAATTCACACTGCAAAAAGTTAAACTCCGCTTCATACAATGAAATTTAAATTCCTCTTGCTGGAATGCCGTTAACCCACCAGAAGGATAAAAATGTGGACTGAAGCTCAATCACACTGATGAAGCCACTTGGATGAGCGGCAAAACATTTCTGTGAAGAAGATTTCCACTTTAAGACGTCACCTGGAGAACCTTCATTGACAATAAAAAATATATTTTACGAGTAAAAAAACTTGATGAAGGCCTATACCATTCTTCTTGAGAGTTAAGTTTGCACAACTGCATCTATCATTGGACAGATTACACTAAAGTGGACCTCTCTGTAGTAAAAACGTCTATATTTGGCAGCAAAATAACACATTACGTCAAAATGCAAAGACCTGCAGAGCTTCCAGTCACTGCATGGACTCCTTTGAGCATCAATGCATATTGTGAAATGTTCAACAAAGAGCTGACAGTGACTTAAAAAAAACACTCAACTCTATTCCTTAATATTTAATTTTCCTGAGGATCTTCATAGAAAAGTACTTTTAAAAAGTGAAATATTCGGTTGGTTAAAGTTGATTAACTTGATGATGAAATGCACAATGTCAGAATCAGAGTGGAGCATACAGAGATGAAGGATTCTGATTGTGTCTGTTACACCAGCAAATTCTATTATCATCATTACTGTGATTATTGCTTTTTTTTTCAAGGGCGCCCCATGTTCCCGTCTTTATTAGTAATTTTATGTTGCTTAGCCACGAGGGGGGCTTCTCACAATCAATCAAATGGAGCGGAAGATCACGGCAGGGGTTGCCGAACCACTGTGAGAAACTGTGCCTCCTAAACTGAAGAAATATGACTCCTCTGCAGGTGCAAAGTTGCACATTTTTAAAAACATTTTCACAGTTTTTTATTTTTTAATACATTTGTACTAACACAGCAGGAAATAAAACTGATATTTAAGAATAAAGCTCCCTAAAGGAGGTAGGTTAGGCTTCAGTTTGCCCTACTTAAGACATTCAGAAAGGACTTGATGGACATAAGGAAATACTTTTTCTATGGGCATTATTTCTCTGCATTAAAAAGGGACTGAAAAGTGTCAGACTGAAGTTAAGTGGGAATTTCAGAATCAAGAAGGAACAGACAGAAACGGTGAGACATCTTTGCTGTGTTCAATTTGCAAGGACAGTGTTTTTGGCTGCTGTACCAGCTCCTTTGCTGCAGCAGTACACGGCTGGGTCCCTGTCGGGTGTCAGTCTGCAGGGAGGAGTCAAGCAGACCCGGGCTTGTCTGAGCTGTTCAGAAAACGCAGCTTCAACCTCCCTCGGTTGCTTTCATTTTGCACCCTGCTGCACGTCCACCCCCCACATGCTGACATGGCTGAGACACACACACTAAAGCTAAAGACACACAACTATCCTGACCTGTGTGGAGTGTGTGCATGAACACACAGGAAAGAGGGGAAAAAATAAGGAGGAGGCAGAAGGAAAATGGAAAATCTGAGAGGGGACATTCATTCCAGCAGTAGATGTTTGGCACATGCATTCATCTTGAGGCGCATTTGCACGTGCTCGCCGTTTTGTGTTGGTGCGTTCGTGAGACTTGGCGGCTGGTTCACAGTGTCTGCGGAGCCTATTATGAAGAAGAAAACCATAAAATCAGAATCTTAATTATCTTGAAGAAGCCTGCTGCAAGAGAGTGGGTGGCTTGGGTAAGCCAAGAGAAGGTGGAGACGGTGTGAACTGGGGGGGGGACATGGAGGACGCCAGTTTGCCTCACACCCGCCGGCAGGTGAGATGGGAATGAACAGAATTTAAAAAAAAAGAAAAGATTAGTAGAATTGAGTAGAGAGAAGGGTAAAGAAGCAGCTTTATAAAGTAAGAGAGAGGAGAAAATCATTTGTTTTTCCAATTCTACTGAACTGTAAGGCAAAAGAAAAACCTGACAGTCAACATAATGAAAGGATGAATCAGTCCTATAATTGAATTTGCAAGTGGAACAGCTTCAGTGGCTGCAATTTTAAGGAGCATGTACCAGCAGACACGATGGGACACAAGTGTGATTTTGTTCAATCTCACAATTAACAGCCATTGCTGACTGGAGCCGGTTGCAGGCAGCTGGCTGCATTTCCTGAATGAGCGTGGTCAGGCCATTTTTGGAGCACTTGTTAACCTCCAGCCAGCAAAGATGAACTGGGAAATTGGCTTGTTGCGCGTCTGTGTGTGTTTGTACACATGATAATGCGCACGGTTTCAGTGGCAGTGGAAAAACACCAAGGACCTTTTTCTCACCACATTTCTCTGTTTTTTATCCAATGAGAGCTTCGTGTCTGCATCAAAGCAGCAGCTCAGGATCGTGGTCACTTTGACTCAGCGTTTTGCATTTTTTCCGCCTCTCCTCAGTAATCATACAGATTTACCTCCCCGTCTTCATGCCCCTTCAACAAACACACCTCAGTTCCTCAGTTTTGTTTTGTTTACCGCTCCTTGTGTGTTTTGTCCCTCACCTTTTGTCTGCTATTTTCTCATTTTTTCCTGTATTCCCTTTGGCATTCTCTGCTCAAGTGTTGCAATTCTGATTCAAGGCCCTGCCAGAGTTGGAGTCTAACATTTGAAAAAAATATGATTTAACCATGTCACATTGTGAACGTAGAAACCGTATCTCTAGTGTGTTCTTTGAAAGCGTTACCTAATATGAAAATGTTGGAGCTCATATGACTTTGCCTGCATGAAACTCAATGCAATGCTCCCAGGACGGCTAAATAACACCAGTTTAAATGCAGACGAATCGATCAAGAGAAGGCTGACAATATTGGTGATTCATAATTCAATTCTGCAATAAAAACAACAGCAAATAAAAAAAAGTTTGTTTTTTTTACCAAAAATGTGCCTTTTTAGCTTTCACTCCGCCACCATTTTTCTTTTAAAAAGTGTGTTTCATCAGTGATAAATCAGCTAAAAACTGTAACTGGAAGGTTGAAGAATGACTTTTTTTCTTAAAAAACATTCACAGACAAAAGAGAGAGGTATTAGAAGAGAGCATCCTCCATCAAGACTAATGCCCCATTTTTCATTTTAAAAGAACATGATCCAAATTCACAGCAACATTTCATGGGTTCTTCCTCTGGTCACACACCACAGACAGACAAATGGCTCCTTTCACAGCTTCTGTCTCTGCTCCTGGCAAAAACACAATCCTGTTGTCTCCTTTATTAACGTCAGCGACGCTACTGCGCCCGAACTGACACATCCTTTTACTGTCCTAAATGACCATATACATTTAGAAACTGACTCCTAATAAAAATATACACGGGTTATATAAGAATGGAGATTAAAGCACAGCTATTTCAAAGACCAACTCTGATGTGTTTTGGGTGTTTTTAACATGTTTTTGTGGCATTTTTGTCATGATTGAGGATATATATGAAGAAGATTAAGATTTGAATTGCATTTCTGAGCATTTTGTTATTCCAAAGGTTGTGAATTAGGAGCAGAAGAAAAAATGTGGTTGGAAAAAATCCACTATCGATCACCATTTTTGTTGCGAAAGAGTGTAAACAAAGGATAACGGGAAGTAAGAGCAGGCTTACTCTGAGGCAACAGCCCACCCACAACTCAGAGGTGAATTTGCAATTAACTCCTGTCGCTCTGCAGAAACTACGTCCTAGAAAACGACTCAAGTTTTTGATTTTGCCTAATATAATCATAATTAAACGACCACTGGAAACGCTTTTACAATAGATCTAAGGATGATCTTAGTGGGACTTTAAGGATTCTCACATTCAATCTGTAAAAAGGGTCTTAGGGAAACATAAACAGATTAAACAGAGAATTTTTTATACTTTTAAATGATTTTTTGTGTGTTTATTTATTATTTGTACACATTTATAACAATTTTGCTACATTTGATAATATTTGAGAAGGATGAAAAACTGGAGTTTCCTTCCTCAAACTGAATGTTTTTCTCTCAAACATTGAAAGATGCTGACACCCAACAGTGCTGCTTTTCAAGAATCTCTTAAAGTTTGACAGCTCACTGTTGATTTAAAATTTCCCAGAATGCACCAAATTCTTATTCCTTCCCTATTTAAGTCTTTTATTTGCCAGTGAGCTATGTGAATCGGTTTTGACCATAGAAATGACATGCGTTGTTCTCTTTTGACAGCATGCTGTAGTTTTCAGGGCCTTCCAAATGCAGGTATAGAGCCTTTTTTTACCGTTGATAAACAGTTCATGCAGTAATTGAGTAAGTAATTTTACTACGCTTAAGATGATGGTGATAAAGGCTTCTGTGTATCAGCTTGTCTGTTAGTCGTCATATAAACATAATGTGGATTTTTCTTCATAAATCTTTTGTTCTTTAATGCTGGAGTTCTTTTTCCGGCTTTTATTTTGTTTTCATGTCAGCCATCTTGCAAAGGAAGATAACACTTGAGAAGAAAGAGGCTGTTTTCAAAAATAATTAATAGACTCAGATAAAAATTAGAACACATGTTAATTTTCCTTTTCACATTTTTTTTATAGATTTTAAACAAAAACAGCCAGATGAGTGAATTTTTCTTTTTAAGTAAGACAGCAGACCCTCAGATCTTCCGTTCTCCCCACTCCCTCCATTTGCTTTAACCACTGTCTGCTTGATCTCTCTTTTCCAGGAACACCTGCCTCTCCTCCTGATAGTTCGGCTCTCCTCAGTCTCTCCCTGCAGCAGTGCCCCCTCTCACTCCATTCAATGAATGTGGATAAATTCTTCCCCGAGTTCTTGACAAAAAGGCCCTCAGACAGTGACACCAGCTGCTTAAGGACCCCCTCCTCCCATGACGCCGTCACATCCGAGCACATCTTGCACAAACATGCACACAAGTGTCCACAAATATGCTCATTCAGGGGATGCACAGGCAGCGGCATCTCTTTATGTTTAGTGTGAATCCTGATGAAAGCCTGCATGTGATTTGTTTGCGTTTGCCTGCAAACAGCTTGTGTTTCAGCGCCTCGGATTTCATATGTTACACCTGCTGTTCCAGTCATTATATGGCCGTGGGAGTACCATATGAGTGCATGAGCTGAAAGACCTGCTATAGAGTCTATGGAGGTGGATGCAGCTCCCACTTGTTGTAACTCTTACTTACTCCAGGGCAACAATTTAATCATAACTACAAAGCTCCTCACTAACTCTTACTCCATTGGCTTGTTTGTAAAAAAAATTACTACTAATAATGAATATAAAGCAGTGACAAGATAACACTTGGTGCAAAAGGGAATCATCTCCAAGGTAAAGAGCTCCGTCAGGTTAATTCTGTGTTAACTGTTTAATAAATGTCACTGAAGATGTGGGATGAAACGATTCACTTTCATCATAAATGGATGCTACATTTTTAGATCTGAGACTTTATGGAACAGCACTGCTAAGCGTGCGAGCGCTCCAGCCTTCAAAGGACTTATATTTCAAGCAAATTTATGTTTGGCTTAGATAAAGGATTAGATTTACTATGCTTCACACCTGCTGCAAGCTCAGTTTTATGAAAACAGAATTTACCACACACCTGTGAGACATTTGCACAGGGATCTCTTGCAGCTGGCCCTGCTGGATCTCCGCTTTAGACCAAACATTTAAGAGAAATTAGATTTATGAAGCTTTACGCTGGAAAGAAACTGCTGATCGTTGACCAAATGCTAACTTTTAATTTTGATTGTCGTGCAAAAGACTTCCTCTGTCGCTGTAAATGGGTTGGAGGCAAAACCTGCAGAAGCAAAACGATTCTTCCAGTTTTGTTTTTATGTTTCCTTTCCTTTTAATGGGTGTTTACAGCAGGGATGTGATCCTCTGCAGTCTCATTTTCACCGGGGTTGCCATTATTTGCAAATCACTATAGTTTTCTCAAATGGCGAGGACGCACCGTTGCCTGGGCAAGTTTATTTTCCCACTCCATCTTCCTGCAAGCGTGTTCTTCTCAGAGGAGTTTATCTATTAAAGTGGACTCAATAAACGTTCAAAGTAGGCCCATTCATCTCTTTCTAATCTGAATCAAACAGCTCATCTCCAACATTTTAACTGAACCAGTGAGCGGGTTCATGCCTAATTAGGATGTGTCTTAGCAACAAGGAACAAGCGGTGTCAGTGTTGTTGGTAAATTTCAGGCTCCTGATTATCATCGGTTGGGCTTGTTTGTGCTGTTCTGAGTACAATGCTTTGATCTTTATTGAAATAAACTAGTTGCACTTGTGTTTTGTGAGTCGGTGCAGTTTTAGGAGCTCACATGGGGATCCAGTCCCACTCGTGCTGTTAATGATTTTCAGCTTCACTCTTCTTCTTTCCTGTTTAATAAATCTCTCCCTAGGGCTTGGATCTTAAATAAGCTCAGTGTTTTGGGGGTTTTGTTGTTGTTGTTGTTTTGTTTAATTAGGCGAAACACGGGATGTGGTTTAAAGCTTCGGTGAAAAGCTTCATAAATGAAGGTTTGACCTTTTGAAAAGCATGTTCAGGTGCTTTTCACAAACTCAGCTGGATAATCGTCATTTAAAAGCTGCACGTCTGAAACAGGAATTCAGGCAACAAGGCTGGCTGCTTTGAGGCATAAAATGGAAACGTTTTTAATGGAAATGGATCATTGATTTGTACCCATGTTGTCCATTTCCTGCTTTGTCAAACAACCTGACACTTGGCCTTAAACCCCACATTTATGGAAGTAAAAACCTTCACTGATGACATGTTCAAGAACCACTCCGATGAAAATTGTGTTTTTGACATGTTCTTGTAGCATTTTTCTCATGATGAAGACATTTATAGAGAAAATTTAGATTGAAATTGCATTTTTGAGTAAATCTTTATTCAAATTGTGGAGAAAAAAAATCAGCTTGGAGTTGTTACTACAATCAGCTGGCTCAATTTTTCAGCTTATACTGCATCTGTTTTGCGGAAGCTGGAGCGGGCTGGCTGCGCAGATGACTCACATTGACTACAGATGGCTGCAGTCCTGCTGCAGCCACCGGCTCATGTAGGTTCACGCGATAGCCCGCCATTTATATAAGTACTTGGATTATTTTCACAACACTTCTTTTTCTTGTCGTCACACAATGAGACTTGTATTAATACTTGTGTCATACATAGGCTTGGATGTACATATTTGACTAGTAGGGGAGACCAGGGTTGCTGTCACAACAACGTAGTGTTGTTTACAACATAGTGAAAACAGCGAGTACAGCTGAAAATCGGTTTTATTTTGAAAAAAAAATCTACTCTATAATTTCTAGTTTAGGTTGTTAATAGCCCCAACTTGACAAAAAAAGTGCTCCATCTTAGCTCCAGCATCCGGTAAAAATTTGAAGCCAACGAAACGGATACGGAGCGCCGCAGAGGCCGGACTGGATGCAGTGTGAGCCCGGGTGATGCATACACTGTTAGGTGTGAAGGGCTGTAAGCCAGCAGGAGAGAGTGTAAACAAAGGCATGATGGGAAATCAGTGCAATCTCCAGTTCCACCCAAAATTCACACGCTAATTTCTGTTGAGCTACTGCTGCCCTGCAGAAACTATGTCCTAGAGAACGAAACAGGTTTTTGGATTTTTACTAGATGATCACTGGGAACACTTTTAAAATAGATAAAACATTTAACAATATTTCATTTTTTTAAGATAACATTTGCTCTTCTTTCAAGCCAGCAGCCAACTATCCAGGGAGAAGAGGTGTCATATTGCATCAATTTTCCTGGAGTTTTGTTCTGGCTGATAGAATTATTATTTTTTTTTTTTTGAATGAGTAAAATCTACTGTTATCTAGAGAATTTGAATGTGACTTTTCTCTCTTTTGTTTCTATAACAGACTGATCTGGCACTGAGGATCCAAAATCTTCAATTAACTCTCAGACTCAACATAAGATTTAAGTCTTCTATAAAATAGAGTGAGCTGAATACTAAAAGGATTCAGTCAGAAGTTAGGCTTGTTTTACTGTTTAGCACACAAGAATGCCAGTGTTTGAGAAGCTTTCGGGCCAGTGCTGAAAACGCATAAAAGAGTGAAAGCAGAACAAAAAAGGAGACAGTGCAGCTACGTGAATTAAGGTTGACAATGTTAGCGTGTTTGCTTTTTGCCTTGCCACGGCTCTGTGATGAACCAACAAACTGACTCCGCATTGTTCTCCTACTTGGACACCCACGCACAACACTCACCCAATACAAAAATAGAGACCCTACCCAACATATTCACCTTTTTGCACACAGAAAACACATTCATAAGGTGGGGATTAAATGATTCAGATGTGATGTGCGTGTTCTTCCTCTCCCTGGTCGGCAGCTTTTGCTGCCGTGGCAACAGAGTCGAGGGTGAGATGAGGATGAAGTGGGACAGGGGACAACAGAGAGGCAGACAGGGACAGAAGAGCTGGTGATTGACCGGGTGAATGAAAGATTGAAGAGTCACATCCTGTTGGCTGCTGCAGAGGTGTGTGTTTTTCTGTCTTTGTGTCGCTTGTTTTTTTCTCTAGCAAAGTGAGACAGCATTAGAAAGAACGTGTCTGTGTGTCACTGGCTGTGCCTGACTCAGGTGTTGGCCCTGCATGACCAGGACATGTCCACTCACATAGATGTGTAATTTTATCTTCTGCAGCAAAACAACCTTACAGGAGGTCCCACTCCGATCATCTTTTGACCTATTTTAAAAGAGCTCCCAGTGGTCTTTTAGTCCAGATTATGCTGTTTTTAGCCAAAATGTATGAACCTGTTTTGTTTTCTAGGACATTGCTTATACAGAATTGCAGAAGTTCATTAGAAAATTTAGTGAGTTGTGGTGACCGCTAGTGGAGAGCGGGGGTCTTAAACTGGCGGCCCGGTACTAAGCAATATCTTCTGCATGTCCATGCTTCTTTAATGATAGTTTTGTATTTTCTTTGTGATGTTTCAGCTTTATGCTTAAAACTTTGCATTTTATATTGTTGTTGGATCTGTTCATCAGAAAAGTCCTTAGCAACAGCTGCTAGCGTCTTTAGCTCCTGTCGATTCACAGGACACGTAAAAGATATTGGTTAGTAGTACATAGACATGAACAAATGTTCAATAAACTATTTCAGTAAACAAAGACAATGCACCAAATATATAGACAATGGATGCAAAAACATATTTTTGGCACAAATTAAAAGAGTTTGAGAACCCTGGTGTAGAGCAATCTCCATACGCGGTCCAGCTGGTTAAATTCTATTGATAAATCCAGGTTAATGTCTAATTTTACCTGTAATTAATGGTGTCTCTACATAAATGGTGATATAGAAATACACGTTTTTTAGACGTTTTTTGCATTCATGTGGTGTTGGATTTTTTTTT
>NC_050527.1:5174052-5174382 GCF_002922805.2 Oryzias melastigma
ATGTCAACAACACATGAATGCAGCATTTTTCTTAGTTTGAGTTTTTCCTCTGTTGGACATTGGCACTAAAATAGGAACAAAACTATTCTAAATAAAAACAACAAAGTACTCTTTTTGGACATATATAAATATATTTATTTTCAATCAATGTTAAAGCATATTTTTTAGCCAAATTCTGTTATCTCTTAGATTTCACGCATCTTCTCCTGGTCCAGCCCTTCTGACAAATTTTAGAACTCTTTGTGGCCCACGAGTCCAAAAGTTTGCCCACCCCCTTTTCCCACCATCCATTTGTTTGCACTCTTTCCCACTCGCTTACAGCCCCTCACA
>NC_050527.1:5174909-5177595 GCF_002922805.2 Oryzias melastigma
TATATATATATATTCAATCAATGTTAAAGCATAGTTTTTATCTAAATTCTGTTATTTCTTAGATTTCACGCATCTTCTCCTGGTCCAGCCCTTCTGTCAAATCTTAGAACTCTTTGTGGCCCACGAGTCCAAAAGTTTGCCCACCCCTACTTCCCATCATCCATTTGTTTGCACTCTTTCCCACTCGCTTACAGCCCCTCACAACCTTATCAAAGATTAGCGATGCAACAAAAAATGGCGAGCAACATCGGCGCAAACTAGTCGTGCAGTTTTGAATCAGACTACCATAATTTCCCTTGGGATTAATTAAGTATCTATCTATCTCTCTATCTATCTTGAGGAAAATGTCAGCTTAGACAGGGAAAATAAAGATGTTCATGAATCTATTTGTCTACGAGCTGATTCTGCATTTTAGTCAGTTCCTGATTCACAATAATTTGAATAAAGAAACGCTTACAAATGCAATTATAATCTTAATTTTCTTTATATACAGTAAGTCCTCCATCATGAGAAAATGCTGCAAAAAATGTTAAAAACATGATTTTCATCTGAGACACAGGGAACAAAACAAAAAGAATGGAGGGTCTTAGCATGAAGGTAATTAGCATCTGTTCCTTATGGGGACCCTGGCTTTCCTTTTGACTAATTTTCTGTGCAGAGAGCAGAATGCTGGAATCTGGTTTGCTTTCAGTAGCCCCCTGGCAAGACACAGATTCTCACTGACTGCACTTCACTGACTGGCTTCTTCATCTGCAGAGGAATCACTTGCATCTATGCAAAGTAACTACACAAGAACAAAAAATGTAGGCCAAGCCACCGTTTGAAACCAGAGTGGGGCAGATTCTGCTCTCTTTGAGTTCAACTGTAAAGATATAGTGCACAGTTTTGGGGTTAACTTAAATTCCAAATGCAGAAAACATCCTCTCACATCTTTTTCCACTTGAGAAATCCCCCGGAAGTGTGTTATTTGAAGAGCAGAATTAAAAAAATGAATAGATCTACAGATTTTTTGGTGGATTTTCTAAGAAAAAAATAAACTTTCTTTAGTCCAGGGATAATTTAAATTAGACATGTATGAAGTTAAGAAAATAGAGTAATTGCTGAATGGATTAGAAAAGGTAAAGACTTGAAAATCATGGGCTGTGAAATATTAAAAGCCTTCTGTGGATCCTTTCCTGGCAGCTAAAACTCCCCACAGCACCAAATCCTTCCTCTCATGCTCACTTGTTTATCAGTTACTTTAATACGTTTATTAGAAGGTGCCATGCAGGGCATGAAAAAGAATAATCTTATTTAATGAAAACAAATGTAACAATTGTCTTATCTCACAACCCGCTTCCGCGTCTCACTTTATCTGCTCATGTTGAGGGTTGAGCCTTGGGACAAAGGCATGAAAAATACATTTTTACTTCTGATTCTGCAGCAAAAATAGCTGAGAGCTTTTCCCTCGGTGAATGTAAACCGTGAATAATGCTTTACAACTCGAGACACTGCCTATCTATGTTGAGTCAGCAACAAGCTAAAGTCTGGGAATTAATGGATAATACCAACTTTGACCTCCATGTAACCAAAAGGGAAAATCTGACACCAAAGCCTAAATATGCGTGAACAAGGGATTATAAATCAGAAGTCATACAAAGATGCTATTCTGCTGCCTACACTAGCATGTCTATAGATAAAGAAGACGATGATGATTAACTACCAGGTAGCAGAATTGAATTATATAACCGAACAAGTAATTTATGAGCAGTTTCATCCGAAAATTTAAAAAAAGAAAAAGCAGCCCCATCAATTTCCAAAAAGGTCACGGTAGCTATACGATAACACAATAATATCCCGAGGGCTTTTTTCCCCCATTTTATCTCATGTCAAAAACAACACAGCAGTGAATGGAGCTCATGACCTTGGCTGATGTCGCTACACTCCTGTTGTCTTTCTTCCTGCAGCCTGTGGCATCAGGCGCTCTGGAAACACCAAGAAAAGAATCTTTTATTGCTGTCATTTCCAAGATTGTACGCAAATATATGGAAAATGCTGAGCTGCTGCAGGAGGCAGTAAAGAAAAAAAATAATGACTTCTCAATACTGGACTTGCGTAAAACCATAAATGCACCTTTTAAACTAATGATTTCAGAAGTTACACCCAGGTTTTTAGAGTTTATTGTATAAGCCTTCAGGCCTGGAAATAAATGAACATTTTACTGACCATAAAAATTCAGCTGTCATTTTACCACATTTCATTAGAATCATTTTAAGCCTTTATGGATAAATGTTTTAGAGAAGAACAAATAATTGTATCTAAATGAAAAGTTTAATTTATCTGCACTTCTACTCATGGTTTGAACTGTTCTGGCTGGGATGAGTCATACTGAGGCCAGATGAGATATTTAATAATCAACTCACATTGTGAGGATTTAGCATATTAGTTTGGTTTGCTGGGGTTTGTTTTCTTGGTTTTGGAGATTTTCGATTTTCAGTTTTTTTCAGTCACAGCAGGTTTTAAGTTGCTGATTGTCCACAGATCTATTCAGTTAAGCTAATGACTCCCATATATTTAAGTGTCTGCATTTCAGTTCTGCTTTGTCCGGTTATCTGAATCTTTTTTCCTTCTTTTTGCACAGCCTTTTTTGTGTATTTGATTACCCCACCATTCCTGACATGCTTTGGTCATTTGATTATGATTAATT
>NC_050527.1:5177667-5191281 GCF_002922805.2 Oryzias melastigma
TGACATGCTTTGGTCATTTGATTAGAATTAATTCTGGTTCAACTGGAGAGCGATGGCTCATATGAGACACAATTTCATTCCTCGTAGAATGAGTTTACACTTATTCTGTGCATAAATTCTAAATGCAGTCATCTCAGTTTAAGGTGAAGCATCCAACATTTTGGCCTGAAATATTTTGAGGGCATGGGTGACAAGTGCGTAGCTGGAAAATGAAGATGTGATGGTGAAAGTTGTCATTTGAATGTCAACAGGGAGGATGTGACCTATCTAGGGAGAGATTGCTGATTGGGGCAGACTTTAATGGACATGTTGGCGAGGAAACGTGTTTGATGAAGAAGTAAAGAAGCGATGGGTAGGTTTGGTTTTTAGAACAGAAATACAGAAGAACAGGTGGTGGTGGACTTTGCTAAAAGAATGGAAATGGCCGTTTACAAAAGAGAGGAGGATAGGACGGCAATCAAAAAGTGGAGGGAGGAGCACACAAATTGCTGGACAGCTCCAGCTAAAGTGATCAGGGAGGCTGGGAGGAATGTACTCAGTGTGTCATCTGGAATAAGAAAAGCAGATAAGGAGACTTGGTAGTGGAATGAAGAAGTTCAAAGAGGAAAAGGTGAGCTGAGAAAAAGTGGGACACAGAAGACAGAAGACAGGAGTGCAGGGAGATGCAGCACAAGGTGGAGGGGGCACAGGCCAAGCAAAGGTTGGATGAGGACTTGTGTGAAAGCTGGAGACAAAGCCCTGTAGGGGTGGATCCCTACAGGGTTGGTAAGGGAGAGGAACAGAGATGAGAAGGATGAGCAGCAGGTGAGAGTGATCAAGGACAGGAATGGAAATGTGTTAACAGCTTTTACAAGTGTGATGGAAAGATGTGAGGAGAACTTTGAAGAGTTGAATGAGGAAAATGTTAGAGAGCACAGAGTGGGAGAAGTGGCTGTTGTGGAGTCAAAAGTATAAAAGATCAATAAGAATGTAGAATTGAAGAGGATGGAGAGGGGGAAGCAGTTGGTCCTGACAACATACCTGTGGAAGTATGGAAGTGTTCAGAGAAGCGCCTGTAGAGATTCTGATTGGACTCTTCAATAAGATCTTATCGAGTGAGAGGATGTTTGAGGAATGGGGGAGTTGACTGGTGCTTATTTTTAGAACAAGACATGCAGAGTATTAGAAACTACAAAGGAATAAAGTTGATTAGTCAAACAATGAAGTTAAAGAGCAGTGGGGGCTCAGCTGAGGTCATTTGGAAGCAACAGATGGTTTCATGTTGAGGAAGGAAACTCCAGGTGAGCAGGTGGAGGAAAGTTTCAGGTGTGATGTGACAAAAGAGTTTCACCAAAAATGAAAGGAAAGGTGTAGAAGACTGTGGTGAGAGCAGTTATATTGTTGGTTTAGAGACGGTGGCTCTGAGAATAGACAGGAAGCAAAGATGAAGAGTTTGGAGCTATCAGGAAAGAGACCTATAGAAGACCAAGGAGGAGGTTTGTACATCTAGTGAAGGGTGATTGATGTGAGGGGGGAGGATGCAGAGGATATGATCAGATAGAAGTGGATGATTTGCAGTGGCAATCCCTAATGATACGTCCACACAGGCCTCAGCAACACGCGGTCAATAGACCACTTCCAAAGAAAAGGCTATGTAAGTGCAGATTTCGAGCTTACACAATGAAAATTTTCTCATGTGTCAATATGCAAGTTTTTGAGTCAGTTTTCAAGCTCCTTATGCCTTGAAAGTTAAATCAGGTGAACTTTGATCAATCAGTGCCTTGGACTTGGTAGTGGGCGGGGGGATACAGTAATTAGTCATGATGAAAAGAGATCAGCAGTATAGTAACACTTTTTATAACATATGGTCTCATTGTTTCCTTTGCATTTGGAATTGATCCTAAAAACAAATACAATTTAAGGCTGAAAAAACTGTCCAACCATTTGCCGCTTTTTGCTGTTCACAACGTCCACACAAGGCTAAGTAATTAATTAATAAATAGACAACAATTCAGTTTGCTCATTTTTGCACAAAAAGACGGCCACTGTTATGCTGTCTGTGCTTGCACTGATGCTCCATGACCAGGGTGTAACCCTCACAAGGTTAATTAAGTGATTTGGTTTGCCATTCGCTGGTGAAAAGCTGCAGAGCGACATTCTGCTCAGCATTCTCATGCTAAATGGCTGCTTACCCCTCAGCCAGCTCCCTGCTAATGGCTCAGAACATGTGAAAAGAAATCTACGTCTGCTGGAATATTTATGCAACAGCAGCATACAAAATTTAGAATTAGCATTTGTTAGCTCTCATTGTTCAGTAACTCCACACCCAGCTCTGCTGAATAAATGCATGACACGTTCAGTTAGCCCATGGTACATTAGCCTTAAAAGTCCCACAACTTACTACAGAATTATGAATAACTGCATTCATTTTTCACACAGCCTACAACTGGTACCTCAAATTAGAATTGCTCATTCATGTTTGATGTAGGTCAGATTGAAGTTAATTATGCATGAGAAATGTGTTTTTATTCAATTGCTTGTTTATCCTAATTTTTATCTGCGGTGTGCTGCCACTGCAGTTATGCCCATTAGAGATGTGTTTCTCATGTTTGAATACAAATGGAACATAATAATTCAGCTGTTGACAGAGGTCTGATGTCATAGAATGTGTGAGATGCAGTCACACCAACAGCCAATTGGATTCGACATGAGTGCACAGGGGCTGATGAAGATAGCAGGTGAGTTTGTTCTGTCACAGAAGAATTATTACGGTTATTTCACATATACTGTAAGCCTGACAGCACTTATTTACAACAGTTTTTTTCCCACTTGACCTTAGAACAAAACTTCCAGCTCAAACACAAATATTGAAGTCTCTTTCTATTACAGACCAAATGTTATTCTACTGTCAAAGCAGCAGCTGCACTAAGCTCTGCAATCATTACTGGAGTGTCCAAGAACTGCTTGGGAGAAAATGAGATGACTTTCCGTTACCATAATAATCCATATAAAAGTGGGCACAAAACACAACAAACAGTGTTATGGCCAATGGAAAAGAGAGTGTTTTAATTGGATTGTCTAAATTAGCATTTTAACTGCACTGTATGTCTTACCCTGGGCTTGTACTGCTGTCCCCACTGCAGTGGAGCTTTTTTTCTTGATTTGACTAGGAACAAAGTGCTTCCAGGATTCTGGAAACAGCACCTTTAAACTCCCTGTCTAAGATAAATGTGAAACAATACAGGAGAACAGCTGGAGAGGCAAAGGTTCCTGGATGTATGTGTCTGCTTCATCACTATTTTTTATGGTTTTAGGTCAAAAACAAGATCCCAGAGGAGTAAAAGGGATTTAAATGGTGCTGACTTTTGGCTTAAACGCCTTCAAAGCCAGTCTGTGAAGTTTTCGCTATTCACTAAGGCTCCTCCCAAACCAGCATTGTGACCATCAGCTAGGACAGGTGAGTTATGACCAGAATGCTGCTTAATCCTCCCCCCCTCCGCACACACACACACACAAACACACACGCACCCACTGGTGGTCCATTACTGTCCCTGTCATCCAAGTGTGCAATCAATAGCCCCCCTCAGACAGCATGCCCACATGTGATGGACGGTAAAGAAGGGATGTTGGAAGGTGAGGAGAGAGGAAAGGCGGAACAGGTAGAAAAGGTTAGTGAGGGGGAGGGTGGGGGGGGGCTTCAGGGCAGCAAGTGATGGAACAGAAGAAGACTGATGAAGACAAACAACTGAGAGCAGAAATATGTTACAAAACACAGATATAGTGAGTGTGGGAGGAAGAGATGAAGGACAGGAGTGGCAGAGCAGAAGAGAGATGCAAAGTAGAGTGTGTGCACGTGTGTGCGCCTGTGTGCATGTGTGTGAGAGAGATAAATGGAGAGTGTTTGTGGGTGGATGAGAAGAATGCTATATATAATGGCAGAGGTTCAGGAATAGATCAGAAATGATTGTGTTTTGTGATTACCTAACACTGCAAACACTAGCAGCCACCAGCCGACATCGATGACCGCATACAAGCAAAATGCCCTAAATAGACACACATCCCTGGACAGGACACACAAGCACGCTGGAATAAACTCGGGAAAAGACACAGTGGCGCAAATGCGCCGAGCCTCATCTTCATGCTAAACTGAACTTGCTGCCACTGAAGAGCTTTTGTCGTCTGCTCTGAGTTGATAACATACTTTCCCCCCGCAAACACTAAGACTCGGACACAAGCACACTGCCACCGCGTTGTGAGCGTATCTTATATGCATAAACCACACATAATCACGTTTAAACACAGGCAGAGCTGTATTCTCAGCACTTGATCCAAGTAGCCATGTCACTCTCCTGCCACACATGCAGACAAACAAAAAGGATAGGAAGCCTGCAGAAACACAGTAGTGGTTCTGTCGTTATTCATTAAGCACGAGCTTGAATGTTGATGAGCATGCAGACTTCATTAATGCGACCATGCATTCTCCAATCACACAGCAGGATCAGTTACTGCATTCACTACACACTCTTACTCCCAACTCCTCATATGTGATTGAATGGTTTGAGCCCCCTTTGGGTCACTTTTGACGTTTTGGGTGTCCCAAACTTGTCATTTTTAGACGTGCTGGCTATTCCCATTAAATCACGAGCCCTCATCCGCCGGGTCACTAACCGGTACCAGTCCAAGGCCCACTTGGTACCGGGCCACACATAGGGAAAAATTAATAAGCTAATCAGGGGTCCCCAACCTTTGGGACGCGGACTGGTACCCTAACCCAGTAACTGCCCCCTAACCCATGACTGGTACCCTAACTCTAACCCAGTACCGATACCATAACCCGATGCCGGGTCCATTACAGCATTCAGTACCATGTCTTGAGGGTTGGGACCCATGATGCAATGGGAAAAGCCACACATCCATAAAGGACAAGTTGAGGATGCCCAAAACAAAAATAGGTGGCATGAAGGGGGCCCAAACCACGCGTCCATTTATGACAAGTTGGGATTGAGAATGCATTGGCCTATACCACATTGTAGCAACCTGTTTTGGGTTAAAAGTGTAGTTCTTAAACGCTGCTTTTAACACTCAAGAAGTTTTTCAACTACAAAACAAATTCTCCGGAGAGTTTTTTAAAACTGTTAAAAACTGAAAAAAATAAATTGTTTGTTGAGAGCTAATGATTTTTGCAAAACTGTTGCAAGCACCTCACAAAAGATTAAGTATTCAATTACCAGCAGTTACCATGTCTGAAATCTCTGAAATAAAAAACCCACATTTGCTCAGAAATGCAGCTCAATGGTGGTTTACCCCTTTTGAACAATCAGAATAAGAATCAGAGCGAGCCAGCTCTCTGAGCACACACAAACTGACCACCACACACCAAAATCAGCAGTTTGTGGAGCCATACAAAGCCGCGGAGTCCAGGACTATCTGAATGGAGGGAGAGATATGGAGGTGCTCCAGGTTCATGCCGGCATGGAGCGGGCACAGAGAGCTGAACAAAGCCAAGGTGAACCCTGCCAGCCATTTTGCCCTGCATTTAGTATTCATTTTCCAGGCGATCAAACCTACTGCCAAGAGGTGAGATGTGTGTGTAAGAGTGTGAGTGAGTTAACAGGGGGCTCACAAATTGTGTTAAAAAAATGCTAACAAATAAGTGGGAGTGTAACGATGCAGAATTCATACCCTGAAAGATTCAAAAACAACACAAAAGTGTTGATGCAGGCATGCAAAAATGTGTTTGCTTTAATGAATGTTACTAACATGTGTGCAGTGTGCAGCAAGGCTGATTAGGAGCAGGGGAGCGCCAGAATAAGCCAGAGGCCAGCAGACCCAGCTCCCAGTGCGCAGTCAAAAGAATAAACCTGGATGCTACTGTTTCCTGCTGGGAAAGGATAAGAAAGAAAGGGGCAACACAGGAAGTAATGAGTGGGGAAGGAACAAAGGAAGCGGTAAAGAAGGGTAAATCGGGGAGAAGGTGGATGAGCGGAACAGGAGGGTTTGGGGAGAAAAGACAAAACAGCGCAGAAACAGGATGAGAGGGAGAGAGGCTGAGGGGAAAGGAACGATAAGAGCAGGAGTCTGCAGAAAGAGAAAGGAAGGAAAAGTCTTCAGTGCTTGTGGTGGAAACATAAAGAAAAAGAGGAAATGGGAGCGAGGGAAGAAACTGAGCAGCATTGGCCTGCCAGCATGTAGAGAGCCAGGCAAAATGGTTGCAGGGGACAAAGCATGAGTCCAAACACGGTCCTCACTCTGTCCTACTTTATCTAATTGGCGAAATCAGTCTCTTAATGATTCAGGAAGTGCCGTATATGGTCATCTGGCAGAAAGAATTGATACCTGTCTCTTTGATATGTTGAGCTGGAATGAGTGATGAAGGATTTGTGCCTAATGTAAACAAACAAAGCCCTACAGCGTGCTAACATGGAGTTACACACACAAAAAATCCTCGTCCAATTCCCTCGCTTTCACAATGAGCTGGCTGACATGATGGGCCCGTCTGGAAAACGCCACGAGGGACGCCTCGGGACAACACGGGGGTGAATGAACAGGTTGTGAACACATTGTACCTGCCTATCCAACTTTGTGTTTGAATGCCATGTCCCTTTTGAGACCACATAATTGTGCTCGCTTGTTCGTTCGCATCCATGTCATTCCACTCTGGGCTTGAAAAACGCTGTGTGGCGCTCAGGAATCTGTGAGGACAGCCTCCAGGTTTCACTGCAGGCCCCGGTGTAACGGAGAGGAGATGCATGTTGTACATGCACAGCGTGACCCGGCCAACAACATTCAGTTTCAACGTTTGTGCTCAAAGACAGGAAACACTAATGCACAAATACAGATCAACCAGGGGCATTGCTGCAAGTATAAGCTCAGTTTAAAGACCCACTCTGATGAAAATGGTGTTTTTAACATGTTCTTGTGGCATTTTTCTTACAATAGAGGACATATATAAATACATTTAAGCTCAAAATTGTGTTTCCGAGAACTTCTTTATTAAAATTGTTGTGAATTAGGAGCAGACAAAATGCAGTTGGAAAGTTTGCAGCAATGACTTAGGTGTTAAAATCAGTAAGCCACAAGCTCCCTCTTCCTCTCCATTCTGATGTATCCACCTGCAGAGAAATAGATCCATGTACGTCTTCATTTTTCTCATCTGAGCTGGCTTCTGGCTCAAAACTGTACAACTAGATAGTTCCAATATTGGTCACCATTTTTGTTGCCCATCATAGGTTGGGGTTGTATTGGGATGTAAGCCATTGGAGGCACATGTAAACAGATGGATGATGGGGAATGAGGGCAGGCTTGTTCCGCACCAATGGTCTTTCCCACAACTCAGGCACATTTCTTATGAACTTCTGCTGCTCTGCAGAAACTAAAGTCTTAGGACACCCAATGAAAGCCTGTATATTTTCCCACTTATTTGTACATACACATTTAATGTCAGTTTGAACATCACTGAGTGATCCAAGTGATAACTTGACATTAAAATTGTTTCAGCCTATTCAAAACTTTCTGTAAAATGTAATTTCTGCTTATTCAATGTTTAGGCTTAGACACTTCCCACTTTAAAACACATTTAAGGGACTGGTAGATGCCACAAAAGTGTCTCAATGACGTGATTTCAGCCAAAGGAGCTAAAATAGCAAATAGGTCCAAACTTTGACCTCCATTAAAATATGCATTTCTGTTCAGATATTTTTTCTATGAGTAGAATAGAATTATTGTTTTAGTTCAATTTTTATTAAATTACTTTTTCTTTTAGAGATTTTCAAAATAAGATTGGATATTGATATATAAACATTTCTTAAGACAGAGCTGAATATTTAATGAGGGGTCCTGAATTCCTCAAATGACTGTATATCCAAGAAAACGATACAGATTTTTTAATTTATGCTAAAACAGCATAATCGTATTTAAAAGACCACTGGAAACGCTGTTAAAATAGAGTAAAAGATTATCGGAGTGGGACTTTAGGAAGTGATGGAAAATTACTCGCATCAAACAATGCTTTATTTTTGCTGCACTAAAATAAAAAAATCACTCAAATTCATAATTAAGACCAGAATATGGTAATAAACGGAGAAATACTGTCAAAAAGCATGCCAGCAAAACAGCAGTTGCTACTGCTTTGTTTCATCTGCTTTAGTTGTCTTCCGCAGGTCTTGTTGCTATGACAGTTGCTAAGACTGACCAGCGGGTCTCACATGCATATGCGCAGCAGATTCCAGCCCTGCTAAATGAAGGCACTACACAAAGAAGTACTTCAAGATGGGGAGTCTTCTTCTCCTTTTCTCTGACATCCATGTCAGAACCTGCAGAAACCAATCACGGTTTCACAGCTGCAGAAACAATTCTATCAACCCATGCACCGTATCATAAAAGCCATCAAGCACTAAGAAATACCTAGAAAGAAAACGCCTTCGAGGTGAGATAGTACAAAATGTGCAGCAGCTAAGTCCCTTAAGACTGTCCCATGTAAGAACCTTCAACAAAAATGTCATTTTTTTTATCAGCGGAACATATTGTAAATGATCCATTCATAAGAGCTTGATGGCTTAAACAATAATTAATGAATGATACATCCTATTAGGAAGGTAGAGCATATGGATTCAAAGAATAAACCATTTAAGACCACTTAACATATTTTTCTGAATAAATATGTATGCCCACAAGGTGTCTGCCAGCACACTGGAAACACACCAAAGAGGAGATGGACACAGTGACATCCCACACATCACTGTTATTATGACAAGAGCACAGTAACATCTTCAAAAGATTTCCTTTTGCTGAGGAAATATTTGTTCTAACAGCTGGAAATATTACAGATGTCACTTACGTTCATCTTCAAGGCCTTCTCCTCATTAGCCTCTCATCTGCAGTGCTTCTGAGCCAGGCCTGGCTATGGCAGCTTCATTTCTGCTTCCTGTGCTCTACAAATCCACTGGGACTGATGAGCAGCGTAGCAAAAGTACAAACAAAGTGCCAAAGTTATTCCCTTCATGCCATGTTGGACAGACATGCTTTTATTCAAAATCTGTTAGGATCAGAAATGGTAGGTTGTGAAAGTAAAAAAAAAAAAAAAACTAAGAAGTTGTGTGTTTGGTGTATCCTGGCAACTGGATTATGGGGAAAAATATTTTACTTTTAATTACGAAGGCAGTTGTGGTAAAAAAAAAAAAAAAAACATGCTAAACAAATCAAGATGGAAGAAAACCAAAGCAGGAAGAGCATCCATTCTTTACATACACAACCCTAAAATATTTAATAAGCACAGCAAATGAGCCATTGGTTTGAACTGAACCAGTTTTTCCTTTTAACACTGGAGTTTTAGCCCAGTGTTGACATTCTTTCAACTATCGTAACTCTTCAACCGTTTATGCATAGTATTAATCTAAGTGTAGGAGACTCTAGAATGGAGAAAAACAGTCATGTGCAACACTTTACAGGAGAGATGTCTAAATCCATGCCTCAGGGGCCGGTGTCTAACATGCTATTGAAGCTCTTTTTCGGGAAAACACACCTGATCCAGGTAATCAGCAGCCGATGAGGCAAGGTTTCTGGAAAACCAGCAGGAGGCCGGCCCTCAAGGCCTGGATTTGGACATCACGTAAAAGGTAAAAGATTTAGAGTATGTCAAAGAATGTGATATCTAGAGCTTTGATTCCACTTAGCGGTCCAGTTCAATATAGTTCAGTAGGGTAAGGAGTGGTACGGTTCGGTACTGGTGAGCGTTTCCGCTCAGTTAAGCCTTGTTTGTTGTCATTGCATCATTGTAGTGCGACGACAAGGATGGCAAAGAACGTTTGCATTTCCGCCACAGACTAGGCCTTACTGATTTTTGCAGGCATTTTCAATATAAACTTGTGACTTAAAGAGTAAGCAGGTAACTGCAAAAACCCAAATGCTTTCAAACGTTGGAAACGTTAGCTTAAATGAGCGCCATATTGGTGCTTTCTCATCTCTTTCTGACAATCAAGAGGTGGCCACAGCAGCTCCGCTCCAACCATTTTGTTTCACTTATCAATGGACATACAACCGATGGGGGCCTCCAAGAGTTTTGGTTTGGTACTGTTTAATGAGTCAATTTTCTAATGGAAACGTTCAAAATACTGGACCGGGCTGTACCTTACAGGACCGCTCAGTGGAAATAAGGCTTAGATGTTACCGGCAACATCTTCGGTGTTAAACAGGTCAAAGCCATTATAATGGTACCTCTTTATATCATGGTTCAGCTTTTTGCGGGCTTACTGTGGTGCAGATTTGTACAAGTTTTTTTTCAACAACACACTTTGTTCTGCCTTCTGATTGGCTGTCGATTTTGTCAATCAATCAATCATCTTTACAGAGACGTTGCACTCAAAGCTCACCGTAAATTCTCATTGTATAGTACTGGACTTAGTTTTCTTTACAAATGTTTGAGTTTAAACAAGAGAGAAACATGTGAAAATGTTCATGTCTGTGTGAGAAAAGTGTATAAAGTGTGTAGTAACAAGTTTTACAGCCTTAAAATATCCATCCCACTTCGCAGATTTCACCAATTGTGGTTATTTATGTAACATAACCACTCTGATAAACAAAGGACCACTGTATTTTATTCATTTTTTTTTAAGTTAAAGTATAAAATCCACCTATGTATAAGAAGTCAAATAAAAGGGAACAAATGATTGTGTAATAAGTCTTGTGAGAGTGAACGTTTAAAGATTGAAGTGCTACCTTGCATTTAGAACAAGCTCCTAATAGCTACTTGGTTAGCTGACCTGGCTGAAAGTACTTTCATTTTAAACAAGCTTCAGTCTGGAAGTCATAGGTTTGACACTTGACTGAAACACACGTCCATCTTTAGAGTGTTTACTTTCCCACTTGACTAAAACAGGCCTTTAATGTCCAGCTGAGGAACTGACAAAGCAGCAGACACGTCGGCGAAACACCCCGATCTGCCCCCTTTATCCATCCACGCTGGCAGCATGTCAAAGAACGGCCATTAGATACGCAAGCGTGAGTGCGTATTTGCATATTTGTGAAAGTGTGTCCGTCTCTGTCACTGTTTTCAGAAAGTCGCCAGCAGCATGCTGATGGCTGAGCTGCGTAGATGACACCTCCTGTTGACAGCAGGCTCGGAGCGAGGATGCTAGTCATAACATAACAGCAGGAAGGTGGGAGGACATCACCTCCAAGCAAACATACACACACAAGCACAGAGAAACGCTGTGACACAGTGTTAAAGTCATATCAAGGTCCTTATTTAGATTGACTATCATCACTGACCTCTCTCCATCCTCATTAGTGGAACAAGACAGCTTCTGCCGGCCTGACACAGCCGCAGGCCCACACACAACATGTCACATTGCTTCATCAGTGCTACAGTAACTAAATCACACACCCTGTAGGCCCCTCCCCGCGTATGAATGCCGATATTCACTACTTCATTGACATCCAGCCTGCTTTTCTGAATAGCCTTTTTGCCACTCCAAAAATACCTCAAATAAACTTCTCAAAAAATAATCTCTGATGATCAGCGTGCCACTTTACCTGCCCCCCTCAGATAGCAGGTGAGCTCTGACAGAATGGATGTCATGATGGATATGAGGCAGATAATAGCAGGTATAATACATCATCATGGCCAACCTGTGTTGTCAGTGAAGGAACAGATAGAAGGGAAGACTGACTGAGGTGGAAAGCGTTACACAAAGTCTGGCAAACGCTGCAACACATGAGCACAGAATGAGCTGCAATCCGCTCACGTTTATCTCTTTCCCCGTTTTAGCTCAACTGTGACACAATCCTCATTTTATCAAGAGATAAAACAAAATGAAACTACTAAATCCGTTCATGTTATAAGCTTAAGTGAAATGCTTTTTAATAAAAATGTTTTAAAAAGTTTGAAACATCGTCAAAATCCAACCTGTACTTACTTAAGTCTAGCCTTCCCAGCCTTAAATGTTTAATGCTAACATGGATGACATAAAGAAAATTGAAATTTTCATTCACCCACACCTTGGCAGGTCTTAACCTGGAGCACAAAACCTTTTATTAGTTCTTTCTCCTTTTCTTTCAGCCTTTGTTCCTAATTCAATTTCTTCCTCCTTCTCTCTGCATGTCTCAAGTAAATTCTGCTCGATTCAAAGGCTCTTTAAAAGCGTGACCAGCCCTGTGGTGAAGTGCCAGCTCAGTTCGAGGGAACGCTATGATGGAACATCAGCAAACCACGGGAATCTCAGCATCGCTACATAAACACTCTTATTGAGTGCAGGGCAATGAATGCAGATGAAAAGTGTGCGCCTGAGCAGTTTTCTGTCATAAATTATCATTCGGATTTCTCTTTGCGGCTTTTCAAAACTCAAATATTACAGTAAAAAAAACAAAACTTTAAAGTGAGACCTTCACAACACAGTTTGGTTGCATCAGCTGACATCACACTAATATGCTCATTGAATTAAATTCTGCAGGGAGGATAAAATTGTTGCAGTATAATTTTTCCTATTAGCACGCTAAATCATTAACCAAAAGAGGACTGTGGAAATGTAATAATCTGCCATCAGAAAGTCATTGTATCTCCAACAAATTTGGGGAAATTAACCTCTCAGTCCAATGTTTAAACTTAGATTTGATGATAAACTATCTGTATTTGTGATAATAGTTCAGAAAAACCTGACAAAAAGCAACACTTACTGTCACTTTGTCTTTATCTGTTTCTTTCTGAGCCATAGATGTTTTGTGTTGAGCTGTTGGGTTTAGTTGTGTTGCTAGCTTAATTTTTATGTCTTTGGTTTTAAGGATTCTCTTAATTAACACACCTGAGTTTCATTAACAATCACATTCTTGTGTAAATGGCCACCATGGGTTTTGTTTTGTTTGCTATTTTACTTTCATTTTCATTATGTAAGTATGTGTGTCTTGGGTTCATTTTTGGTTTGATTTAAGTGTTTTTTGGTTTATTTAATTTTGTGTTTGCTTATCTTTTGTTTGTCTGCTTGTTCTGCTCTTACACCTGATTTTGCTGTATGTATTTAGCACAGCTATTTATGCATTGTTGATTTCATGTATCATTAAATCTACAGTCTCAGTCCCTTTTTTGTTGTTCTTAATTAGTTCACTTCTTTTTTTTTTTCAGAGTTAAAAGGCTGTGGCTTTGTGCAAGTTTCCACCCTGATCCCTATAAAACTATATAGTACGGATCTAGTGCCCTAGATTTTAAAAGCAATTCAGACACCATGCTCACTACTTTTCTTTCTTTTTTTTAAACGGTGGATATGACGTCACCGATTTCACAGAGTGAAAGTCTAATCAATGTGAACATTTCATGAGGTCTTTTTATGAATCCACTGTGTTCTGATGATGAAATTGTGGATGGTTTATTAAAGAAATTAAATTTAAACACGTTCATTTTTATTTTTTGCAAAAATTGTTCAATAGCAATGCATTGTGGTCTATATTCACAAATTCAATTCAATTCAGTTTGATTTATATAGCCTACTATCACAATACAGTTGTCTAAATAAACTTCACATCGGTAATTTTATAAAGGCATAAAAAGTCTATCTTTCATTCATTTCCACAGTTGGTATTTTGGATCCCCCAGCTGGGATTTGAACCAGGACTTTTTGATGTGAGGTAAGAGTGCTAACCACAGCACCA
>NC_050527.1:5191360-5191526 GCF_002922805.2 Oryzias melastigma
TGTACCAGTACTGTTAAAAAAGAATTAGGTTATCTAACTCTACACCTACACGTTTGAATAGTGTAGAAGAAGGGCTTCATCCAGATGTGATGCTAATGTAGTGAACATCGATGCACACTCATTTTTCACAATTAGCACTGATCTGAACTTTTTTTTTTTTTAGGTC
>NC_050527.1:5191577-5207241 GCF_002922805.2 Oryzias melastigma
AAGACAAATCTTCTCAAAGACAGACAGGCGATGTACCAGTACTGTTAAAAAATAATAAGGTTATCTAACTCTACACCTACACGTTTGAATAGTGTAGAAGAAGGTTTCATCCAGATGTGATGCTAATGTAGTGAACATCGATGCACACTCATTTTTCACAATTAGCACTGATCTGAACTTTTTTTTTTTTTTTAGGTCTTCAGGTTGGTTTCTCAGGGCTGAATGTCAGCATCTTGGTTTTTCTTGGAGTAATACTGCAGACATAAAAGCCTTTAGAGTTCTGCTTATCTTACTATTGATGTGCTTTGTACACACTATTTACATTTCTGGGTTAACACTTTTAAACATTTCAGACACTGAAAGGAAAAAAAAAATCTCTCTGACCTGTTTTTGTTTAAAATTGTTTTTACAGTCAGTTAATGTTGTAAATGTACAGTTTTGTGTGTGATTTCATATTGTTATAATTTGCAGATAATGAGTGGTTGCCAAATACTGCAGCTAAAAGAAAAATAATTGTGATAAATTGCAATATTTTTTTCCAAGGTTTGCGATAAATTTGTTTTTTTTTTTTAATTGTTCCCATCCCTATAAAAAACAAAAATCACATAAAAAAAATGCAAAAAAAAAAAAAAAACTATAGATTTTCTATATTTTCTAATCTAGTGAGCATAGATGTACATTTGTTCTTTGCAAAGACTTATGGGAAATTTCTGGGGCACTTTATTTAGGATATAGCATATAATAGCACTGCACAATGGCTATTGCCTATGTAGTGAACTTTGTAGTGAGTAGAGATGGAATTCAGTGTTTCACTCAAGGCTTTAACCAAACTCAGCTTTCATTCTCTGTTTTTGCTTTTTCTAAAAATTATTCTAGTTTTTGATTTTTCAGCATCTGATGTAATTTAGTCAATAGTGGATCAGAAACTGTTTATATAATATTCTAACTCCATTGGCAGATTTTTTTTTTTTTGCTTATTTAAAAAAAATAAAAAAAATGTCTTACCAAGAATTAAAATAATAAAAAAAAATTCCAGTCAGCCAGAGGAGTTTTCTCAAACTAAAATTATTTTGCTATTGAAAAACTTTCTTGAGGAGAGATTTTTCTTGCAAGGCATGCGGGAAAATGCTCTTGAAGCAAAGGTCCTTAAGATTCTGGTTTTGCAGTGTAGAGTTTTTAGTGCAGGACCCTTCCACCACTTTCCTACTGAGTTTAAAAATACAAAGTAGTCATGCAGTGGCTGCTCGGTCAAGCGAAAAGCATGACGGGAAATGAAGGCTGTCACTTTAGCTAATTCATTTAACCTCCTAAATACTGTCAAACAGCAGCCCTCTCAGATCATCCCACAGATTTTAAGCGGTGGCATTTACTTGAGAGTTACTCAGTGCATGAGTCGACACATCCAAACAACTAGCATCTCCACTTCAAACACAGGCGCAAAGACCCATGCAGCGCAGCAAAAATAAATCTTTCTTTATGCTTGTAAATAGCTGTAATTGCTGGGAAATTTCTCTTTGGGGGATTGTCAAAGTATGTTTAAATCTGGACGGTGTTGTTAAGTGTTTTTGCTATTGTTGTGTCTTGAGTGTTTTGTTTGGATCTTACATCAGCTTTCATGGTAACAAGGGACTGAGGACAAGTCTGTCTCTTGCTGATACCAAACAGAAATTCTCTTTTAAGCTACAAAGAGAAACTATTAAGTTGTTTTTTTGTTCAATTGGACTAACACATACACAGGGGTTTTTGTGTGGTTGACTTTTAAGTAAGCTATTTTCTTTTATTTGTTGATGCCTAATTTTATGCATATTACAGTGATGCATTTAAAGTTTTAAGAGGTTCTTTTTATACAGTTAATTATAAAAAGTTGTTTTATATTTGGAAGACTATTTGATGCCATTATCTCTGAAAACACTCCAGTTGGAAAGTTATAGTGTTTTGTCAATCCTGGAATAAATACATTTATCCTAATAACGGTCTAATGAGTGCAACCAAGGGTGACTGCAACTACACACTCACACACTTACAGTGCTGTCAAACAAGCCTTGAAACACATGCACACATCCAGGTGGCCCCAAATCCACAATGACTCTCAATCCTATTATAAAATCAATTATGTTTCAGCACCTGGGCCTAAAACCTGACTTTTTTGTTTTCTTCCATTATGCATGTTTTTGTCCCACAAATGTCTCATTTGTCATTGTGGGAAAATCACAAATACACCTGGATTTCTAGAGAAACTGGGCAGCAGTTGGTAGATTGTTTATATATTGGAATAAATGGTTTGTGTCAGACAGGTACCAGGGCGCATGAGGGAGGATAATAGAATAAGAGAGCAGGGATGAACACTGCAGAGGGCAACAAAGCACACAGTTTATGTTGTTTTTTTTAGAAAATGAAAAGCGATTCGGGATCGGGTTTAAATATTAAGTTAGAAAGGAACAAAGGGAAGAAAGATCAAAGGAGTAATCAACCTCTCTGGCTTGCTTTTTAAAAAAAATAAAGGAAAGAGGATGCAATGGTGGTACGAGACAAATTGGAAGTTGACAGTATTGCAAAAAACAGGAGTCAACACAGAAAAGCATCTTAATAAAAAAGTGAAGAGTAAATAATTCTCCTTTATGAAACTTTTACATTTGAAATGCCAAAAACATTCCAATCTAAATAATGTTATTTGCTTTATTCATGCTACAGCATTGATCACAGTTAGAAAACAATAAAAATAAGTCGTTGTTTTTCCCTGTTTCTACACACAGGACATGATGCAATGAGGTAGCAACACCTCAGTTTCCTTTGTCAGAACTGTATGCACCAAATACAAATCTGCAATTTGACTAAATTGACTCAAAACCAATTAAAAAAAAACAATATAATGCGCAAAAGCCTTCGACTGCTGTGGTCACACAGTCACTGGTGGTAGGTCTGATCTCAAACAACGACGAAACGGTCTTCCTAAAGGGGATTAAAACCCTGGAGGCATGGAGTCGAGTTAGGAGTAGATAGTGAACTTCAGTACGAATCAGGTGAGGAACGACCAGCCCCTCACAATCACCAGCGGAGAGACTAGACAGCTTCAAGTACCTGGTGTTTACATCAAACATGATCTCATGGTCCTGTCATGGTAACGTCTTGATAAAGATGACCCAGCAGCATCTTCACCACCTCAGGCGCCTGAAGGACTATGCACCTCAGAGGTGCTAAAGACATTCTACACCTGCACCATCGAGAGCCTCCTAACAGGAAGCATCTCAGCCTGGTTTGGACACAGTGATCAGCTCCCCGACCTGGAGATCACCTACAACAAGCGGTGCTGCACCAGAGCGAACAAGATACTGAAGGACCTCAGTAATTCCATCAGCAGACTCTTCTCTGGAGGTCATGGAAACCTCTCCATTCCCTGAGGGTAAAAACCAAAAGTATGAGAAGGAGCTTCTTCCTGCAGGCCATTCCACCTAATACCTGTCTTCATGGACTCCCACCTATCCCTAGAAACACTTTTGCCGCACATACATGAACACTTTAAACTTTGTAGACTTGTGACCTTTTTGTTGACCTTAGAAAACTAAATTGTTTATGATTTTTGCAAATTACTGTCATCTAAAATTGATCTTTATTATTATACTGTCAGGCAGTGGTGCAATATATTTCACAGTTTATTATACTATGTGTGTATATGTATGTGACAGATAAAATCTGAATTTGAAATTAGCACACACCTTTTGTTTGCCCTTTTTCTTGGGGGTTAATTCTGGGTCATTCCAGAAATTGGAGGACATTTGATCGACATACAAAACACTAAAACGTGTAGTTCCTGAATAAAGAAACTTTTCTTAAGACCAAATCGACAAAAACAAGGAGAAAATAATGCTTGAAAATTGTTTTTAAAATATCAAATAACTCTGGACTACGCCCCTAAATGCCATTTTTCCCTTGTACCACGTTAAATCTTAAATAAATTGTTTTTGGTGTCTCTTGTAACTGTGGGAACATTCATGTTTAGAAATATATTATTATCAATGGAACATGTGATCCATTACCAGAACCTTTTTATTAAAGTAGGAGAAGAACATAAGAGAGAACCACATGATCTGCTGGACTTTGACAAGCAGCTTTTCTAAAAAGAAAAATGGATTGATCAAAGGAATCTTGGATTTTCCATATTTTAACAGCATAATTAGCCAAGATTAAATGTCTCACTCTAACTGTTACATCAGAGTAAAACTCGTTTTTTGCTAAATTTATTTATTTTTACTTACTTAAATGAGTATTTTTGTCCTCTTGGTCATCAGGAACAAATACCTTTACTCCTGAGAGAAAGCTAAGTCGCAACTCTGTTACCAGCAAAGATTGTTAACAGGGTTGCACCAAGTATATAATCATCAAGTATATGATGTAAAAAAATGAACTATGTGTTAGCTGAGCTAATCAAGCCTTTGACAGTTTATTACTAATATTGATGAATAGGTAGCAGAAAATCAGAAAAGTGAAGGATTACTTTTTATGAGTTTTGAAGATCAAATGTCCTCCAACTGTGGAATCACCCAACTACTAAGCCAGAAAGCCTCATAAATACTTCAGAATTACTAAACCCAAACATGAGACATGCAGTTAATAGAGCCGCTGTCCTCTAAGACACCATGATGGGTGATGGGAGGCCAGTAATTATCCTAAGCTGTAAATATTTTACAATATCATACCGAGCCATTAATTACAGATGGCTAAAACGACCAGTTCTAAATACAGCTGATAAGAGACGACACGCTGTCACCTCCATCTGCAGCCGGACCCTTTTCCTCACCTCTCAACTGTCTCTCAACATACCATCATCATTCCTCACACACACACTCCCACAAACACACACCACAAACCACCTAATGCACCACAATCACATCCTCCAGACAGGAGGGCAGAGACGGGAAGCGCTGGCTGAGTGATTAGCTTGACATCACACAAAATAAGGGTTTGATGAAGAAAAAAGGGGGGCTGGAGGAAGCTGAAGGAACAGGTGAGAGGCAGGGAATGAGAACAAAGCTAATAAGATAGTGTGATAGAGGCAGTCAGAAGGCAGGAGCAGAGAAACAGAGGAAAATAAGATGGGGAAAGGCGGGGGGAAATGCCTCAAAAGGACGGGAAATCAGCACCATTCCATTTCTGTTTCAAGGAATGAGCAAGAGTGGAAGTCCTTCATGGCCGAGGAACAAGGAACGCTAGATAAAACCACGCCTGAGGGATCTCACTATATTTATACTCCACTATTTTTTATTTATTTTTCTCATCCTCTCTTTAGACCTCTGCTTTCTAGCAACAAGCATGCCTTTGTTCGTCTTCTCAACGTGTGTTTTTCTTTTTAGAAGGGGGAGCAGAGAAGACCACACTCCTGGATGGAAGATGAATTTTCCGTCCTCTCTTTGATCCAACATTACTTCCATCCTCTTCCTCACCTACTCTCCCACCCCGCCGTATCTTTATCAGATCAGCCGCTTCCCCTTTTTGCTCCGGCAGTCTTGGCTTTTGGCCCCTCCTTCATGAATCTGCTCTTCCTTTATTTCCAGTCTCTCTGGTTGTCTTTTCTTTCCTCATCAACCACTTGGCATCCATTTCCACTGACGTGGGAGGGACCCCATTTCACACATCTGTTTATTCATTTGTTGGCGTGAGTCCACTCTAAGTATGCCTATTCAGAGATAGAGTTTGGAAAGGTACTCAATAGTAATCATATACGCTTGATAATGACTATAATATGAGTGGAGCATCATGAAAATATTAAGTGTAATTTGCTTTGTTCAACAAAACAACCTTTTAAAATCACTGTAATGCAGTAAATGTAACTCAGAAATGCAAAAAATATATATAATTTATTTTGATTATATGAATAGGGCAGGGTATTGCCAATAATTTCAAGAATCGATTCAATTCTGATTATTTTCCCATATTTCGTTCTCTCAATTTGATTCAATTCAATTAAAAATTTACACAGTTTGCACATTTTTACATCAATAATCTTTACATACTGTTTTGAAGATATTCATATTATTCTAATACAGTTCATGTACTGTATCATTTATTTATGAAATTACGAGATTGTTAATACCATATAGTGTTACATGGATTCTCAAACGGAAATGTTCTGCCCCTCCTGGAGGACGTTTCAGTTTGGCCACTTGGAGGTGATCATGCTATAGCGTCACACCTTATTCTAGAAGAAGAAGAAAAAAAAGTCCCAGATATGGTTACTTAAAAAAATATTTCCTTAAAAGAGTTTGGAAAATTGAAGTCTGTAAGTATATAAAGCTCTTAATTTATTCAGCAATGTATGTTTAGGTTGACCGAGTGTTAGCATTAGCCTTCCTGCAGCAAATTGCATTAAATTTTAGCGTCAAGCTAAGGGATTTTAGCATTATGCATTAAATCAATCTCTACTTTTAGGGATCAATATTGATCTATAAAGCTTAGATTGATTCAAATCGATTGCATTAATCAAGCCCTATATATGAAATATCAATCCTTATGAAAAAAAGGCAAAATCTTTTGCACATTTTTGAGAATTGAATCATTCCCTGATAAACATGAACAAAAAGCTTCAGATATGAATACATTTTGTTACTCACCACACAAGATGAAATAAATGGATGCAAGCTTTAGACCTTAAGGTGGCACTGAATAAATTCTGTCGTCACAATTACTGAGCTGTGATGAATGTTTTTGAATGCCATGGCTGCATTAACATATGCCGGCTGGAACTCCGGTATGCAAAATAAAAACCATTCAAGTCTGCTGCTGCTGCTGCTGCTGTCTGCTGTCAGCCAGGGCTCATATGAAAGGAAGTGAAGTAAAAAGGAAAACTGCCCTTCAGAATTAAGGTTGTGTATTTTGAGTGCAGGCAGCAGCTCTAAAGATGTAAAGAGGTTTTCTGCACGAAGCTTAAATGAAAGCAGCCTTAATATAACATGGGTCAATCAATATGTTGCTTATTGCTATTACAGTACAATTTAATTGACTTGCAAGTCAGTCTATTTCCGTTTTTATTTCCAGTTTTTGAGAAAAGGTTTTGAACTTAATTCTTCTATAACCTCTGTAATTGAGTCATCATTCAGATACTTTCTAATTACACGCATTCCTTTCATTATGTACTGTTTGTTGGAACATTGCCAGTTGGATTATGAGTTAGAAAATTGCTACAGAGTGTAGAAGATTCTGTGATGAAAACCAAAGATTACCCAAATGCTTCAAACCTAAAGCCTATTAAGAATAAACAAAAACAACATTTGATTTCATGCTTACTTTTCTCTAAAACCATTTGTAGGGAAACTGCAGTTCAGACACTACTAAACGTAAAGAAATGGTTTCTACTTTGGCATTCATCTCAATTTAGCATCAGTTTCAAGAAATAACAATAAACCAGTGGATGAGTCTCAGCTGTAAAGAGGAGAAATTGTTGGCACTGAAAATAAACGTTCTATTGCCAAAAGAAATAAGACTTTTGCTCTATTTAACATTGTTTACATGAACGGTTCTCTTCTTGTCTTCTTCCTCCCACTGATCTTATGGGTGAGATCCTCCAGCCTCGCCGGCACATTAACATGACAGCACTCATCACCTCTGTGCATCATAGCCTTTGCTCTGAGAGCCATGCGGACGTGTGGATGGGTGTGTTTCTGTCATCGGCTATCACAGAAAAAGTTGTTTACTCCAGACTGACAAGGCTGTGAAAACAACATCTTTTGTAATAGTTTCCTGATCGGTGCTTTTTGCCGGGATTTCCTTCAGGATGTGACACCTCTCACTATGAGGCCTTTTTTAAAGCAAGACGAGATTGTTTAGTAATTTAACTTTTGTAAAGAAAACCTATTAAAATGTCTTTTATGTATCTTCATTTCTTGAATCAGCAGAACAAAGTTTTGTAGCTCCTATAATTTCTCAGAAAATTCCCCAAAATACAATCATGTCCACTCGAAAATAGAAAGCAATCAAACAGAGACGTTACACTATTACAACACAATTTGATTATTTAAGGATTCAGCAAAAGAAAAATCCTATACTGTAGAAATGCAATATGCTTTCTATGAAACAAAAATTGACTGTGTTTTAGCAAAACTATTACATACTTTCTGTGATTAGACATCTAAAAAAAACACCTAGAAAACTTAAAAGAATAGTTTTATGAATAATTTTTGAACAATTTTTCAAGCGTCTTAAGTCGGCGTGGACAACGTGATACTACATTTTTGCATCTGTACTTGTGGTAGAGTGTCCTCCCTGAGACTGGAAGGTCGTGAGTTCAAATCCAGGCCGAGTCATACCAAAGACAAAAACGGGACCTGATGCCTCCAAGCTTGACACTCAGCATAGGGGGTTGGATTGGGGCTTAAGCCACCAAATGCCCCCAAACGTCTGCAGCTCACCGCTCCCCCAGGGGATGGGTCAAACGCAGTGAACAAATTTCACACTCCAAGGTGTGTGACGACTAATGGGACTTTAACCTTATCAATCTGAATTTGATCTAAAGAGCCTCTCCAAAAATGCACTGGACTCCAGTCAATCAGTCGCAGAGTTGCAGGAGTGGTTCATGTTGCCGTGCTGTTGCAACATCTTCCTCCAGCTGATGTTGGATCTGAAAGTCGATTTGACTTGGGGCTTTTTCAGGCCAGGTTAGCCTTGTGGCCTGCAGTCAACTGGTGAGAGAAGCTTAAAAATGTAACAAAATGGAATCTAAAGAACTAAACTAGAAAACTGAACCAATGAATGAGTAAAAAAATCAATAAATAAACTAAAAACAAAGCCAGAAACAGAAATCTTTTAGTATTGGGTTAGTTTTCCCACTTTACTTTTAACTGTGGGAATTATTAAAAATGAGTACCAACCAGATAGAGGAAAACACGAAAAAGGGGCTATTGTAGGTTTCACAGATTATTTGAATCATTTTTTTAATAAGCAATTAATTTGACTTAAAGACACAATTCAATTTAGTAAACAGTTGATCAAATATTATTTTTTTGCCATCCTTAAAGCCAATTGTGTTTGATTAAGAAAACCATCTTTCATATAATTTGCAACTTAATTTGTGCAAGAAGCTATTAGCCAGAAGAAATTATATAAACCTGGATGGAAATTTCAATTGATGTTGGATTTTCTAAGTAAAAATTGATTTGATTTTGACTAAATACATTTTTAAACTCAGCCCTTCAAAGAAAATTAAATGTTTTATAAAAGCTAAATCAGAGATAAGCAGTAAAGCTCTTTTGACAGTGAAATAAAAGCACAATAATTTGGCTAATTAATAAACTGTAAAACCATGAAGAAAAGCTTTCATTTTACTTAATTTTCTAACATTTGCAGACTAAACACTTTTCTCTAAAATCATAGTTAATCTAATCCCATCCAGTAAATACTTCAAAAATATTTTTTGAGTACTTTTATCGTAAAAATGTCTCTCCAATCAGTGTAATATTTCTGACCCATGATGCAATGACCCAATACCTTCTCCCTGTATGATTGTGTAAGGATGTGATGCATGTTATATTTATAAGTGTTCATGTAAAAGTGTACATGTTCTTTTGCTTTTATTGTAAATTGTAACACACCAATGTGTACATTTCCCCTCCAAGGGACAAATAAAGGCGTATCTTATCTTACTACATGAAAAACATAATTAAAATGAGTCCTCTTTATAATATTTCTCAAACCTCTAGGGGTATACTTCCTTTATCTCAAACTACTTCTGCAATTTCTTCCATGATTGGAAAAACAAAATGCAAGCCAAAATACTTCCTTCCTTGAGCTCTGATCCTCACAATAAACCCAACTATGTGGTATTTTGAAAGAAAAAAATGTGAAAAGTCAGTTATTTATCAGAATAATGAAATTTCCTCCCCTTGTCTGCGGTAGATGCTATAGCTCATTTAACTAACAAATAAAGATGCATCCTCACTCTCTGTTCTCTGCCAAGTACTTTTGCAAGCATCTCCACAGCAACCAAAGCCAGACAGGCCTCCGTCTGACGCTGTCTTTTATTGGTCCAGTAACGGCTGCACAACACATTACTGCCTGCAGTCAGCTGCTGTAAACTGAGCAACTGCATGGACGTGTGTTGAAGCGAGGGTCTTCTTTAATTTAAGATGGACTCGATGTGTTTTTTATATGGCCTAATTTATTTTTAAAAAAATCCAGTCGTATCTTTTCTTCACGCTGTTTCAAAATCCCCATCATGCACAGTTCTTCTGTCCAGTCTACCTGCTGATCATCTCTGTGCTCTATGTTTCACTGTCGTGCATTTTCATCTGCTCCCCCTTAAAACTCTAATATATGCATGACAACACGTGCACGGCACATGCACACAGATTAGCCTATATGCTGACACAAGGACATTTTCTGTCTGCATGAGCGTTCTCCTAGTAGCCTGAGGTCAGGACATTGCACGTAGCATCCATATACGCGTGCCTGTTGTCATTTGTCTGGAAGACACAATCTGTAAAATCCCCAAACACGCTCACAAAAAAACAACAGCATGCTGTCATTAGTGCTCTGCATTTGTCCAGAATTATCTTTTACCCTTTCTGAAAGCTTCTGCTAACATTTGTTCACAGTAAAGGTGAGGAGCACGCTAAGAAGCAGCGGAACAACAGAAAGGGTTTTCAACTGGTTTGATTTACTGCTGCCTTTGCATTATTTTGCTATTTGCTCTGCCAGGCTGGAAGAAACAAGGCGGACAGCTCCGGCCGGAGGCGGCGCGGAGCGGGAGAGCGAGAGGAAAACATTCATCCATCTTCTAGTCGCGCTTAGTCCTCTGCAGGGTCAAAGGAGTTGCTGGAGCCTATCCCAGATACTAAGGCGAAGGCACAGTACAGCCTGAACTGTTCACAAGCCCACTGCAGGGCCACACACATACACACACCTAAAGTGTGTTTGTGAACGGGACAGAGTGACTCCTCCCCCCTCATGTTCCAAATAAGAAGCTCCATCAAGCCAAAATCCCACAGACTTCTAAAGCGAAATGAACACCTATTACGTAGTTATTAAAATTATCAGAATTTTTTAATACGTTCTTGATAATCCCAATTTTTTTTGGTAAGTGACAAACTAGCCAATCAGATGCCTCAGTAAAAGCATGTGGTGCCTGTTGAACATTTGATTGACAGATTCTTTGAAGCCCGCTTTCAATGGAAAGGCTATAAACTTTCAACAAGCTCACAGTAGTTGCCATAGAAACGCTGACTCAGTCCTCAATCACTGCTTACTGACGTCGTCTGGCTCCAAATGGCAATATCTGTATTACAGAAAAATGGCGATTAAAGTGACTTCATTTTAATGAAACCAAAAGCCATTTTCTATGAGTGATGTCACACTCGCTCTGTCCAGTTCTCTTGTACAGTCAATAAGGGGCGAAAAAATCCAAAAGATTATGCAAACTCTTAAAAAGAAAGGACCCAGCCGGGACTTAAACTCATCGTTTTTTTAGTGGCACTAACTACCATGCAGGAAAACATCTGAGGCTAAAGTAATGTACAGCATCAATGCTACACAGTAGAAGACGGACTTTATTGATGAAGACAAGCAAGGTTATGAAGGAGATGGAAAAAAAGAAGAGTAAGCAGAGGGAACTTAATGAATGTAAAGACTATAACAACGGCCCAAATTAAATTGTCCATTAACTTAAGGGTTTGTGTGTTGTCTGGCCATAACACTTTAATTTAGCAGGTTACACTCCGATGCGTTCTGGCCAGGGACAAGCAAACACCTTTAGGATAGGAGGTTAGCCTGAAGGCTACAGCAGAGGCAAGCATTTAAGGTGGACAGATAAGAGGCAAAAGAGTAATGTGTAATAGACAAAGGGAGAGGAGCGAAACAGATGGAGCTACATGGAGGAAATGTAGCGGTGAAGGAGAGATAAGGGAGAAAGATAGGAGAGCCAAAGAAGAAATATTAAAAGTCAAGGAAGACAGCAGGAGAGGGGAGGATGGATTAGTTGGAGGGGAGCAAATTCACAAGGGGGAAGAAGGTATAATTTCTTCAGATATAGAGGGAGATAGCCACTGCAGAGGGACAAGATGGAGATTTCAGTGCAGACCTAAAAGGAACAGAGAGAACCGCATTATCACGTCCAATTATTACTCTGGAGGGCCCCTTGGAGTGGAAGCAAAAACAGAGACAACAGATTTGCTCCAAAATTGACACAACAATTTGGTGGCAGAGGGGTGGACTGGATAGGAGGTTAATTTGTTTTAATTGGTCCGTGCAATCACAGGGTGTGATGAGGAAGATAATGACAGAGAGACAAATGACTTTTTCGTTTTCGTAGAGCCTAACTGGCTAAATTGACTTTGTCACGTCAATGTCATTAAAGTGGTTCGACGAAGGATTCAAAGTGTCAAATACACCATTAATTTTTTAATGACTTGAAATAGATAAGTAATAGATAAGGTAGGGAATATTTTCACAGAGCAGCGTTTGTTAATAGAGATGGCAGGCATTTGGCAGACTCTATAGCATAACCCAGACTTGAAGTGACACCTGTCATTAGCACTTAAAGTGAGGTATCTAAGCAGCTTGCAGAGTCATGTTAAGGAAGGCTTTTGCTTGTGCACGTTAGCCTCCAACATGAAGTAGTGTTTTGGGGCCAGAAACTTGTTAAGAAGACATTTATTTCGCTACAGCAGTCTGAACACTTTTGACAGATGTCAAGTCCCACTGACGAAACAAGTCAAGAAAAGATAACAGTCAAATGTCATCCACCAGCTAAACAAGAGTGCACAGATGAGTAGTAATGCACGCTCGTGTGTGCGTGTTGGGATGCTGCCAGCGTAACAAAAAAATTGACAGACAGAGACACAGTGTATAAAACGGATTAGCTGACTATTATAGAAGAGCTGTCAGATGCTTATAAGACCAAAACACATTTCTGCTCCCGTCTCCTTTTAACCAGTGTTGCTCAATCTCCACCCCGATCCGCTTTAGAAAGACTTAAGGGCTTTTACTGATTCCTCTAATGCTTTCAGATGAACCCAACGCTTTGACATGTATTCTGTTAACAAGAAAAAAAAAAAAACTCTCACAGGGCGCAAAGACACTGACAGAAAGGCACCAACAACTGTGTATTTCACCCTCAGTAATATGGGGGGAGGGCCGGTTATGCACAGGGTTGTTTGTAACTAGGAGGCTGCGATACTGGAGGCTATGAAACTCCAACATTAGCAGTTCGCTGCACCAGACTGCATGGACCAATGAGGTGTTGGTTACTGTTCCCAGGCTTGGGGGGATAGTGAGTTAATCTTCAAAGTGCCTGTAGATGAGCCGTGATCTGAAGTGCTGGTAGAGTAATAAGCAATTACATCACTACAAAATGGAAATGTAGAGAAACTCAAAAGATTAGAACAGCTGAAATGATCAACCTTTGATGAGGAAACGGTATTGAGGGATTCACCAGGAATTTGACAGCCAACTTTGAATGAATATAGTGGTGGTGTAGAGAAAAATCGATTTGGCGATATATCATGATATTTCATTAGGCGATACTTGTATCGATTTAAAATACTGACAAGACAATACTCCTCCTGTCATGGTGCTTCATCACACATATTTTTTTCTGGAAAAAATTAGCAGTTTTTTTGTCCTTATTTTTGAAGCACCAGTTAAAGCACATGTGTCAATGTCAAGGCCCGGGGGCCGGATCCGGCCCTCCATGTAATTCTATCCGGCCCTACTGGATTTATTTTATTTTATTGTTATTTATGGCCTGATGTTATCTTGCGCTCATTTCTAACATGTAAAATTTTTACAAAATATATTTTTATGGAGAGTAAAATATTGAAAGTATTTATTGAAAGTGATTTTTTCTGGAATAAAAGTGCTACCTTTTTATTTTTCATAATTATGTTAAAAAGTTACGGTTTTAAAGTTTTAAAAATTGGTATCATGCTAGCTTTTTGGACTATTTATTAGATTTATTAAGCTATTTTGAAGTTTAGTTAATATTTCAGCTACAATGCTAGCTGTTTTGGCTAACCTACTTTTTTTTATTTGTTTGTTTTGTTTTTTTTAGGCTAATTTAGCATTTAGCTAATATTTTTACCTGGCTATAACCTTCAGCGTTTTCAGATGTCAGCTTCAGTGTTTTTAGTTATCAATTTCAGCATCTTCAACAGCCAAATTCTGCTTACAGCATTCACACTAGCATTATCACAGGTGATTTTATATATCTAGTTTATAATTAAGTTCAGTTTTTGAAAAATGTAGTTTCAGGGTGTTCAATAAATATTTATCCTTTTAGGCCCGCAACTTAAGGTGTGTTTTGAATTTTGTCCTCCCTGTGATTGAGTTTGACACCCCTGAGTTAAAGTATCATTGACACATTTATAAGTTACACTGCAAAAAGTGAAACACTTGATTAATTAACAAGAGTTATGTAATTTGACATATTTAATATTTTTAGTTTCCATCAAATTAAAATTTTGAGTTCATAGTTAACTAAACTCAAAAGTGTATTTTGATGAAAACTAATATTTCCAAATGTACAAATTACAGAACTTTTGTTAATTGATCAAATTTTTCACTTATTATAGTGTTCATTTAGCAATGTTGGAAATGTATTTAAAATGTATTTCCTCAATCATACTTTCAGAACCTTATTTGTTAATTATTTCATAGCTTTTTTTTACATATACACTCACAAATATTTTTCTGTGGAAATCAGACATATTGATTGTTCCCTTTAAGAACAAATATTTCTTAATTTACCAAGATAAATGAATTTGCTTGTGTAAAAGGAACTTGTAGCCAAAATGAGATCCAGTTGCAGTGCTCCACACTGTTTATCTATGCTTGTTTTAAATTCAGTTCTTTTTACTTTCTTTCAATCTTATTTTAATGACCAAACCGTTACTATTTCTTTTGATTGTTTTTTTTTAATGTTTTATGTAAAGCACTTGGAATTGACTCTGTGCATGAAATGTGCTATACAAATAAACTTGCACAGCTCAACGAATTGATCATTAAATAAAAATATTTTTTTTACCATTTTATTAAAATGAAAACTGCATTAATATTCAGGTAGAGTTTTTTCAGTCATACTCTTTGTGTATTGCGATACATGTGGTACCTTTAAGAACACCCCTAGAATACAGTAGAACACAAGATGTTTTTTAATCGTGGCTTTCTTTTCCTTTGCTCGCTGGCGATGTGCAGATGAGGATTAAAAGAGGAAAATAGCGGTAGATAAATGCGAGGGGTCTTTGTATGCACCGAGCGATTTGGCCAGAGTTCTTTTATCAGCATGGCCCTTTGCTCTCTAATGAGCCTCACACCTTCAGACCTGCTTTGCTCCAAAGCAGACATTGCTCATGTTTATTTATATTCTGCCCGTATGGGCCACTTCAAAAGACGGTCCGGTTGGCACTTTCAAACGAGTTGCTCTCTTCCTCTGGAGTTACAGTAGCTCCCCACCGGCCCTGCCCGCTGCACCTGTCTCCCTGCCTGGTCTCAAGCTTTATTTACTGTAACGCTTTTGCAGCGATAACACAGCAACTCAGCAGCTGCCGTTTTTTTTCTTTTTTTCTTTGCCTCCACACACGTGCACACTCCCATGCTTCCAAGTTGGCTCACGATCAGAGCAAAATAAAAGCTGTTGTGCGCTCGCCGTTTGATTCATTTTGATTGTTCTCTCCCAGCACACCTT